>NC_133328.1:310792374-310832398 GCF_042186555.1 Aquarana catesbeiana
TTGTACTTGTTTATCTGCAGCAATCTCTTTACAGCTATTAAAAGTCTAGAATTTGCACAGGTTTTCTGAGCTTCAAGAGGCAGGGGTTGGGGATCCGATTTCCCATACTGTACAGCTAAGGGTGGAGAGCTAAATGTAATCTGAGACCTGAGTGGAGGCAGGGGTTACACCCTTCTCTACACAATCCCAGGTTGTGTGCTGAAGCTCCCCTCCTTATCCCCAATGATGACTTGAAGTTGGTACAGCCTAGAGGTCGACCGATATGGGTTTTTCTCTGGCCGATGCCAAAGCCGATATTTAGAAATCGCGGTGGCCGATGGCCGACATATGATGCCGATTTTTTTTGGGCCGATATATTAGGCCAATTTTTTTTTTTTTTTTTTTCCCTTCATCTCATAAAATCTAACAGTTAGACCCCTTTCACACTGGGGCATTTTTCAGGCGCTTTTGGGCTAAAAATAGCGCCTGTAAAACGGCTTCCCTGCAGTCAGTGTGAAAGCTCGAGTGCTTTCACACTGAGGCGATGCGCTGGCAGGATGTTAAAAAAAAAAAGTCCAGCAAGCAGCATCTTTGGAGCGGTGTACACCGCTCCTCCACCACTCCTGCCCATTGAAATTAATGCGCACCGCTGCCGAAGTGCCTGCAAAGCGTTTCGGCAGCAGCGCTTCAGGGGCGCATTTAACCCCTTCTTCGGCCGCTAGCTGGGCTATAAGCGCCCCGCTAGCAGCCGAATAGCGCCGCTAAAATTATGGTAAAGCGCCGCTAAAATTAACAGCGTTTTACCGTCAACGCATGCCCGCTCCAGTGTGAAAGCAGCCTTAAGTAATAAGTGATACAGAAATTTTTTATATTTAAACATTTATTAAACAAAACAAACCTCCAATCAGTTCACTTGTATGTAGAATTTAGATTAAAAAAAAATTAACTATATCTTAAATATTAAATACACAAAAACAGGTAATCAAAACTTTTGGACGAAAAAAAAAATGGGCTAACTTTACTGCTTTTTTTTTTTAAATTTCATTAGTGTATTTTTTTTTAAAATTGCGTTTGAAAGACCGCTGCGCAAATACCGTGTGACATAAAATATTGCAACAACCACTATTTTATTCCCTAGGGTCTCTGCTAAAAAAAAAATATATAATGTTTGGGGGTTCTAAGTGATTTTCTAGCAGAAAATACAGGATTTTTACTTGTAAGCAACAAGTGTCAGAAAAGATTTAGTCTTTAAATGGTTAAACTGAAAACTTCTCCACACAGAGTTCAGCCTATTGATAAAAGAACCTGAAAGAGATACAATGTATCTTCTTATCAGACTTGGCAGGCTGCCCAGAGGAGGAGAGAAGAAAACTTCAGACAACTTGCAATTGACTTCTATTACAGAAGTCATTTGCAAGTCCCGCTGAATCGGCTTTTTTTATCAGCACAATCGGCCGATGCCAATTAAGTAAAAAAAGCCAAATATCGGTCGACCTCTAGTACAGCCTGTCTGAAATTACACCAAATAGCAGAGGAATCAGACTACAGACAGAAATCACACCCAGTGCTTTAGATTGACGCAATTGCACACTACAGAATATGTTTTTGTTCATTTTCATGTCAGTGGTTTAAATCACCTTTGAAAGCTGATGTCTGGTGGACCATGCCTACCGCTGGTTGGTTTATCTCTTACATGCTCCAGTGGTGTAGTTCCTTGGGGATGTTAATTGATGTTAGAACATTATAAGCAGTTAATCCACATTTTTATCACCTCTGACCCCCCACACTTAAGGGGAACAAAAACTTTAGTTGGGCTTTTAAAAAAGGGGTTGTAAACCCTCAATATTTTTCACCTTAATGAATTAAGATGAAAAACCTCCTGTGATGCATCAAAACTGCGCCCGCTCGTGGAATGGCGTCAAACTTTTACCCTCAAAAATCTCCATAGGCGATGTTTAAAAAATTCTACAGGTTGCATATTTTGCGGTACAGAGGAGGTCCAGGGCTAGAATTATTGCTCTCGCTCTACTGGTCACGGCGATACCTCACATGTGTGGTTTGACCACCGGTTTCATATGTGGGCACTATGTAGGGAGTGAACTTCCTTGATTGGGTAAACCAGTGTCAACACCTGAAGGTGGCCCATAACTAGAGCTGCACAATTAATCGTCAAGAATCGTTATAGCGATCTTGACTAAAAGGGTTTCACAATTCTTTCTATGCAAAGAATTCTCTCTGCTCTTCTGAAGCCACAGCAGTCAAAAGAAAGGAAGACAAAAAACTGGGCAGTCTGCCAAGAATCAAAATATTCTTTATCAGTTGAACTTAAGTATAAACATTGTAACAATTTGTCAATGGAAATAGACTGTGTGTAAGCGAAAAAAGTTTAACCACTTAAACACTAAAGATTTTTCTGACATTTGTTGGTTTCAAGTTAACCACTTCAGCCCCGGACCATTATGCTGCATAAGGACCAGAGGACTTTTTCCAATTTGGCACTGCGTCGCTTTAACTGCTAATTGCGCGGTCATGCAATGCTGTACCCAAATGAAATTTGCGTCCTTTTCTTCCTACAAATAGAGCTTTCTTTTGATGGTATTTGATCACCTCTGCCGTTTTTATTTTTTGCGCTATAAACGGAAAAAAAGACAGAAAATTTTGAAAAAAAATGATATTTTCTACTTTTTGTTATAAAAAAAATCCAATAAACTCAATTTTAGTCATACATTTAGGCCAAAATGTATTCGGCCACATGTCTTTAGTAGAAAAAAAAATGTCAATAAGCGTATATTTATTGGTTTGCGCAAAAGTTATAGCGTCTACAAACTAGGGTACATTTTCTGGAATTTACACAGCTTTTAGTTTATGACTGCCTATGTCATTTCTTGAGGTGCTAAAATGGCAGGGCGGTACAAAACCCCCCCAAATGACCCCATTTTGGAAAGTAGACACCCCAAGGAAATTGCTGAGAGGCATGTTGAGCCCATTGAATATTAATTCTTTTTGTCCCAAGTGATTGAATAATGACAAAAAATAAAAATTACAAAAAGTTGTCACTAAATGATATATTGCTCACACAGCCATGGGCATATGTGGAATTGCACCCCAAAAATATTCAAGCTGCTTCTCCTAAGTACGGGGATACCACATGTGTGGGACTTTTGGAGACCCTAGCCGCGTACGGGGCCCCGAAAACAATCACCTCCTTCAGGATTTCTAAGGGCGTACATTTTTGGATTTTACTCCTCACTACCTATCACAGTTTTGAAGGCCATAAAATGCCCAGATGGCACAAAACCCCCCTAAATGACCCCATTTTGGAAAGTAGACACCCCAAGCTATTTGCTTTGAGGCATGTTGAGTCCATGGAATATTTTATATTTTGACACAAGTTGCGGGAAAGTGACAATTTTTTTTTTTTTTGCACAAAGTTGTCACTAAATGATATATTGCTCACACAGGCCATGGGCATATGTGGAATTGCACCCCAAAATACGTTTAGCTGCTTCTCCTGAGTATGGGGATACCACATTTTTTGCACTTTTGTGGCGCCTAGCTGCGTATGGGGCCCCAAAAACCAATCACCGCCTTCAGGATTTCTTCACTGCCTATCACAGTTTCGGAGGCCATGGAATGCCCAGATGGCACAAAACCCCCTCCAAATGACCCCATTTTGGAAAGTAGACACCCCAAGCTATTTGCTGAGAGGCATGGTAAGTATTTTGCAGCTCTCATTTGTTTTTGAAAATGAAGAAAGACAAGAAAAAAAATTTTTTTTTCTTTTTTCAATTTTTAAAACTTCGTGACAAAAAGTAGGGTCTGCAAAATACTCACTATACCTCTCAGCAAATAGCTTGGAGTGTCTACTTTCCAAAATGGGGTCATTTGGGGGGGTTTTGTGCCACCTGGGCATTCCATGGCCTCCGAAACTGTGATAGGCAGTGAAGAGTGAAATAAAAAATTTACGCACTTAGAAAGCCTGAAGGCGGTGCTTGGTTTTTGGGGTCCCGTACGCGGCTAGGTTCCCAAAAAGTCTCACACATGTGGTATCCCTGTACTCAGGAGAAGCAACAGAATGCATTTTGGGGTGTAATTTCTGATAAGAAATATGCAAAGAATTACAAGTGATATCGACATTTGCCTTGTTCCTTATATGCTTTTTTTCTAGCTAAAATGGCGCTGGCTTATTGTTTATGCAATCTGCTTAGTTCCGACCAACACCTACAACAATATTTAAAGAACTAGCAAAAGTTTACCATATTAGGCCATATTGTGAAAGGGCACTGTTTTTGACAATAAAGCTGACGATGCACCATGAGTCACCAGTGTGCCTTAGCCAATGGTAGCTTGCCAAATACTGTTATAAAATGACATGTGTAAAGGGTTCCTGTATGACTCTGTTGAATCTACTTGCTGTGTACAGAGTTCATCCCTGTGTATCGATACATTGGTAATAAATCTGATTTCTAATCAACATGACCGGAGTTGACTGATCAGTGAGAGAATGGAATTTTACCGACATTATGGTCCTTTCGAGCCGGAAGTAAGGATTAGGTGGTGGATCGAACGGTTCCGTCCAAAATATCGGTGAGTATCAGACTCCCTCTCGCCGAGACCTAGGTCCTCCCACTCAAGTTAAGTGGTAAAAAGAGGCTGGTCGGTTCCGGGATCCACACCTGACTTCTACTCCTGGACTTCTGATCCAGTCCTCCGAGTCTGTGAAAGGTAAGACAGATTTTTTTATTTTCTCTTCTTTTCTTTTCTCTTCTACTTGAGGTGATTTGGGTTTTTATTAAGTATTCCGGCACTGTAAGTTGATTAAGTGACACAGGGGCCGAAGACAGAGGCACTTGGGGACGTTGCCTATGGTAAATAGACGTAGCCCGCTGTCCGAGACAGATTAAAAAAATTTAAGGTACCGAAAGATGATAGTTGATTGATAATTGTTGTGAATAGTGACTACACGTAATATGGATAGATTACAGAGAGTCACAGTGGCCATTTCAGGTTTTTTTCTAACTGAGTGGTGGTTGGGACAAACAGGCCCATAGATCGATCGTTTTTCTCTTTTTCTCTCGAGAGCAATATTTCCTGCACTGTTCCTTTTGCTGCATTTGTTAAATCATGAGACTAACTCTCGCTCTTTCCTCCTCATGTTTAACATTACTGCTAACTTTGTGTGGGGAGTCTTATATTTCTGCTTTACTGTGATCCAAGGGTTGCTAGTCTGGTAGTTTACAGGTTGATAAAAGGCCTGCTTTATGATCTGTCTGGCTGCAAACCTGTAATTAAAAAAAAAAAAAAAAAAAAAAAAAAAAAAAAAAAAAAAAAACTGGACTCACTCCTCCCCCCCTCCTCACGGACACCTAAGTGCACTTCCTCTTTTTGTGCGAGTGTGTGTAAAAAAAAAAAAAAAAAAAAAAAAAAATTCTGATCAGAACGTTAAGAACACTGTTTGTTTTGACCAACTGTACTTTGTAGTAAATAAGGTAAAGGTATAAGTTATTTCATATGTGTGTGTGTACGTGTATGTGTATGTATAATATATATGTGTATGTATAATATATATATATATATATATATATATATATATATATATATATATATATATGTTTATTTCCTGTTTGGAGAGTTTGGACTTTGTTTGCTGTTTTATATAGATTCTGGCAAAGTTCGAGAGTAGAATTACCAGTCTTGTATTCTAAACTCAAGGAAAAAAAAACAGAGACCTGGGGAATAGTTTCCCCATTAGAAGGAGATAAGAAATGCATAGCAAATAACCAAAATCTGTTAAATATTGTGCTAAGTGGGAAAGGAAGTTGAGATACAATGGTAAACTAACTGTGAAAGGGTGTCAGGAGTTGGTGGATAAGCTTAAATTGTTAGGACCCAATGAAAAAAAAAAAAAAAAAAAAAAAGAAGAAGTAAAAGATTAGAAATGGCGGAATAAGGAAAAAAAAAAAAAAAAAAAAAAAAAAAAAAAAAAAAAGAGAAATGCCAAGCCCAACTGCCCCTAGTGGACAAAGAGACAGACAAAACGGTCAGCCCCTAACTATGACTGTTTTTAAACCATGGACTGAGAGTGACGTGCAGAAGGCTACCGAGCATATTAAACATCCTAAGTTTGGGGCCCCAGAAATCATTGAAAATATGGAAGGTCTGAGGAACAGTTATAGGCTAAACGGGGTCGAAGTGGAAAGGGCTTTAAGGAGGGTTCTAGGATCAGATTGGGCATCAGTAAAGGGAAATTGGGACCCCTGTGTAGCCACAGTGCCCCCTCAACAAAGAGGGGAACCACTGGCCCTTGATAGCAAAGATTTGACAGATAGATTGACTGCCTTCTATCAGAGATGCAATCTCCGATGGGTATAACGAACTGACTGGCAAAAGATTAATATGACTGTAAAGGAAGACAAGGAAAGTGTCAGTGATTATCTAAATAAACTACGAGAAGTTTTTAAAGTGTTCTCTGGGCTCCCCGAAGCTGAGGATGTGAATAGTGCATATCAACAACAGCTAAAGATAGCTTTTGTTAATGGATTAAAACAGGATCATAAGGATTACATTGTTAAAAACTTGGTTACTTACTGAACTGCATCAGTTTTAGATGTTTTGCAATATGTTAAGCATTCTGAGAAGTATTTGAAAGCGATGGAAAAAAAAATGGGAAAGTAAAGTGTTTGTGCAAGGTGATGAAGGAGATACCCCCTTAAGAAGGAAGCAGAGGAGGGTATAGCCCCTGCAATAGAATGGTACAGGATTTACAAGCTGTTAACCAAGCAGTTATACCAAGGGCATAAGGTAAATAAAACTAAACTCCAGTTGTGGCAACAGCAGGTCAAATACTTAGGGTATAATATCTCAAAAGAAGGTCGACACCTGGATGAGGAGAGAATTTGAGCCCTCCACCAGGTGCCGAAGCCAGAAACAAAGAAACAAATGATGTCTTTTTTGGGCATGACAAATTTTTGTAGAGCTTGGATTTCTGGGTATTCAATACTGACCGCGCCCCATTGGTCCATACATTTGAGCCCAGCACGACACCTTTACTGTATGACAATACTTTTGACACAACCTCACTTAACAATACAGAGATGTACTACATTAAACCCATCCACACTAATACCACTTCCTACTGATGGCCATAAACATGACTGTACTGCTGCCATCGCTGAAAAGGGCCTGCCATGAAGTGATTGAAAAGATGTACCGTTATCTAACCCTGACATGACACTTTTTGTTGATGGCTCCAGTACGAAAAATCCAGATGGCACAAGTGTAACTGGATATGCAGAAGTGACACATGACAGAACAGGAAATCATAGAGATAGATCATACAGTCCTTACTGATATACAGCAGAATGTATCCCTTGGGGAGAAACAATATCGGAAAACAAAAGGTTGCACAATAATAGATAACATCTACACATCACTTGAAGGAAAGCTGGTATTGCCAAAATCCTTATTTAGGTATGCAGCAGTATTGACACATGGAGTAACTCATGTGTCAAACAGGGGGATGACTGAGATGTTAAATAAGGTATGTACAGCCTATGGTTTCACAAACTACTAAAAAAAAACCTTTTTGTTCTCAATGCATATGTGCAAGACACAATGCTCAGGGAGGCATAAGACCACGGAAAGGGAAGTTCCCCACACCGCAATATCCATTCCAACACATTTGCATGGATTTTATTGAATTAGACAAATGTGAAAAGGAAGAAATATTGTTTGGAAATCATTGATGCATTGACCACATGGGTAGAGATATAGTGCTGACGCCTTAACAGTATCCAAAGCCTTACTAAAAGATATCATTTCATGATTTGGGATACCAGAGAAGATTTATGGCGATAATGGTCCACATTTTGTAAATCAGGCTATAAAATACCTAACAGAAGTGATGGGTATAGAAGTAAAAGAACGACTGTGCATATCACCCTCAGTCAGCAGGGCTCGTAGAAAGACATAATGGGATATTAAAGAGCAAGCTAAAAAAGGCTATGGAAGAGACAGGGAAAAAATTGGATGTACTGTCTCCCACTAGCTATTTTAAGCATGCACATCACCCTCACTAAAGTGGGGCTGAGTCCATTTGAAATGATGTATGGTAGACCTTATAAAATACCTTTATTACCAAATGAAACCCACACAGAGGAAGGGGAGAGAACCTTAGCAGAATAGATGTCAAGGTTATTAAAACAGAAACAAATTAACCAAGAGTGTTCCATTCCAGAAGGAGAGCCCATAGAAGACAAAGTACAAATCGGGTACTCATCAAGGTGATCAGAAAGAAGCATTGCCACTCCCCTAAGTGGGACGGGCCATATGAAGTACTCCTTACTACTCCCACTGCAGTAAGAATTGCTGAAAGGAGTATCTGGATTCACCAATCCCACTGTAAAAAGGTAAATATAGGCAGAGTAGGGACAGAAAGACTGAAGGAGGGGGAAAGTCCAAATACAAAAGGGAGGCAGATAAAAGGTCTGCTTGTCTCAACCTTGGTGAAGAAAAGGCCCTATCTAGGCCCCCCTCACTTCAGATAGGATGGTAGGGATTTTGTTCCTCGTGGGAGTATTGGTGACTCTAGGAGAGGCCTCTATACGGGGAGGTAGGAGACACGGGAGGATAGTGGAACCAATCAATTGGGAAGAGACAGGAAGAGCATTGAACCTCACCTTTGTTGAAGGAACCACCAGTACTATACAGGTGGATTTCTGCTAGATGACAGATTGTGGAGATAAGATAGAAGCAAGCAAGTTGACCTGGACAGATAAATACGTGTGCTACCTGGCTGGAACTACCAGGTGTACTATTTGGGATTCAGTCATGTGGACAACTGCAGCAGGATTGGGGATATGAGATCCCAGCAGCAGGAGATTTAAAGAATAGATTAACCATAACTAAAGCGGCCCACTCTCCCTGTACAGAATCAAAGAATTGCAATATATTATTGATTTCCCTGAAGGACCCAAAACTAGAAGATCAGAGGTTATACCGTGTAGGAGCTTGGATATCAGGAACTGACCCTTTGGGAAAATTCTTTCTTGAAGTCAAACCAAAGAATGAGACAAACAAGAAGAATTAGATAATGAGGACCGACTTAAAGTAGAGGTATTAGGATCCACAGTGAGATTCACCAATCTCATGTGGAAGAAGCTATAACATTAGAAACAGGATACCAGGATAAGAATGAATGGCTTGAATGGTTAATATATACTGCTAACACCCTTAAAAAAGAGAACTGCTTGGTCTGTGCAGGGGCCAGACCCCAGCTGGCGACAGTGCTTTTTCCCTTAAATAACAATACAGATCCAGATGGTTTAGAGTGTATGCTAAAGCTATATCAAAAAACATACAAACCTGACACCAACACTCCCTGTCACACATTAAGTTTATTGTTTCCCCAGGTTCAGAGACCTCAGATACCCCCTGCTGTCACAGCATACCCTGGCAACTTTACTTGTTTTGCACTTCCGGGGAATGAGAGTGGCAAAGATTTGGGGTCTTTACCGGAAGACTACTGCATGGAGAGGATTAACAAAATTGCAAAGGGAGAGGGTGACAACTGGGTTGAGCACAACGCCCAGAGGGCGGACATCTGGTGGTTATGCGAAGACAAGAGGCTCAGAGCGAGTATCCCAGCCAATTCCCAAGGGGATTGTGCCCTGGTACAGCTGGCAATGCCTCTGCGCTTACTGTCAGAGTCCCCTTGGAAGAAGGGTCACCGGAGGAGCAGAAGGGACACCTCTCCTGCGGGGTCTTTTGACCCTCAGATCTATATAGATGAGATTGGGGTTCCGTGTAGAGTGCCGAGCGAGTTCAAAGCTAGGAATCATGTGGCAGCTGGATTTGAGTCTCTTCTCTGGTGGGTGACAGTAAAAAAAAAAAAAAAAAATGTTGACTGGATTAACTATATATATATATATATATATATATATATATCTATCCAACAAGGGTTTGTAAACTACACCAGGGATGCAGTTAAGAGATTGACAGAGCAATTAACCCCTACCTCTCTGACGGCATGGCAGAATAGGATGGAATTAGATATGGTCCTAGCAGAAAGAGGAGGGGTCTGTAAAATGTTTGGCGGTATGTGTTGCACCTTTATTCCTAACAATACAGCTCCTGGAGGAACCGTAACTAGAGCCCTCGAAGGATTGAAAGCTTTATCGAATGAATTAGCGGAAAACTCAGGTACTGATGATCCATTCACAATTTGGCTTGAAGGTTGGTTTGGGAAATGGACTGGACTTGCCAAGGTCAAGGACTTGCTAAGGTCTGAAAACCCAGTTGTGGAACGGACCTGCACTGAAGTAATAAATTGAGGAAGCAAATATAGATATCAGAGGAGGGAATGATAAGAAATATGCAAAGAATTACAAGTGATATCGACATTTGCCTTGTTCCTTATATGCTTTTTTTCTAGCTAAAATGGCGCTGGCTTATTGTTTATGCAATCTGCTTAGTTCCGACCAACACCTACAACAATATTTAAAGAACTAGCAAAAGTTTACCATATTAGGCCATATTGTGAAAGGGCACTGTTTTTGACAATAAAGCTGACGATGCACCATGAGTCACCAGTGTGCCTTAGCCAATGGTAGCTTGCCAAATACTGTTATAAAATGACATGTGTAAAGGGTTCCTGTATGACTCTGTTGAATCTACTTGCTGTGTACAGAGTTCATCCCCATGTATCGATACATTGGTAATAAATCTGACTTCTAATCAACATGACCGGAGTTGACTGATCAGTGAGAGAATGGAATTTTACCGACAATTTCACATATTCCCATGGCATGTTTGAGCAATATATCATTTAGTGACAACTTTGTGCAAAAAAAAAAAATTTGTCTCTTTCCTGCAGCTTGTGTCACAATATAAAATATTCCATGGACTCGACATGCCTCTCAGCAAATAGCTTGGGGTATATACTTTCCAAAATGGGGTCATTTGGGGGGATTTTGAACTGTCCTGGCATTTTATGCACAACATTTAGAAGCTTATGTCACACATCACCCACTCTTCTAACCACTTGAAGACAAAGCCCTTTCTGTCACTTTTTGTTTACATGAAAAAATTATTTTTTTTTGCAAAAAAAATTATTTTGAACCCCCAAACATTATATATTTTTTTAAAGCAAATGCCCTACAGATTAAAATGGTGGGTGTTTCATTTTTTTTTTTTTTTTTTTTTCACACAGTATTTGCGCAGCGATTTTTCAAATGCATTTTTTGGGGAAAAAACACACTTTTTAAAATTTTAATGCACTAAAACACACTATATTGCCCAAATGTTTGATGATATAAAAAAGATGATCTTAGGCCGAGTACATGGATACCAAACAGGACATGCTTTAAAATTGCGCACAAACGTGCAGTGGCAACAAAATAAATAAATTTTTAAAAGCCTTTAAAAGCCTTTACAGGTTACCACTTTAGATTTACAGAGGAAGTCTACTGCTAAAATTACTGCCCTCGATCTGACCTTCGTGGTGATACCTCACATGCATGGTGCAATTGCTGTTTACATTTGACGCCAGACCGACGCTTGCGTTCGCCTAAAGCGTGAGAGCAGGGGGGGACAGGGGTGCTTTTTTTTTTTTTCTTTATTATTTTTTGCTTTTTTATCTTATTTTTAAACTGTTCCTTTCATTTTTTTTTTTTTTTTTTTTTAAATCATTTTTATTGTTATCTCAGGGAATGTAAATATCCCCTATGATAGCAATAGGTAGTGACAGGTACTCTTTTTTGAAAAAAATTGGGGTCTATTAGACCCTAGATCTCTCCTCTGCCCTCAAAGCATCTGACCACACCAAGATCGGTGTGATAAAATGCTTTCCCAATTTCCCAATGGCGCTGTTTACATCCGGCGAAATCTAAGTCATAAAATGCTCGTAGCTTCCGGTTTCTTAGGCCATAGAGATGTTTGGAGCCACTCTGGTCTCTGATCAGCTCTATGGCCAGCTGGCTGAATCACCGGCTGCATTCTCAGGTTCCCTGTTGAGACAGGAGAGCCAGAGAAAAACACGGAAGATGATGGGGGGGGGGGGGGGGGGCGGCAAATGCGATGGCATCTTGGGAGACCCTGTGAAAGTGTGCCTAGTCTGTGCAATGCTGTACCCTACGCTAACACTCAACTAGTGTATGGTAGCGTTCAAAACATTCACCAATGCAAAGACCAGGATTGTCAGGACAGGAGGGATAATAATAGTGGGTGTCACGCCTATATCCGTGCTTGCTGCAGACACAACATCTTTTTTGGGGGGGTCCGTTGGGAAGGGGTACTCGGGAGGACATAAAGAAAATGCCCCTCATGCAGCCGACTGCATTTGGTTGGGGATGTGAATGGGGGAAGTACGGGTGCTGCAGAAGTGGTGGGTTCCCAATTAGGATTGGCGAATGCAGCAGGAAGGGCACTATGGGCACCACGGGCCTGTGTTTGTCTTCTTGGTGGCAGTGGGACACTACTTGTGCTTGCCACCTCACCAGCTTGAACTGCACTTATGGGACTCGCCACGTCACCAAGTGTTACTGCAGTGCTGGTTTGACTACGACCGGGGTGTACTAGGCCACTGGTGCTTGCCAGTTCACCAAAACGCTACCAAAAAAAACTGTTAGCGATCGCAGGGATCAAGCCTGACTCTGCGAACGCTGCAGTTATGCGTTTAGTGTTTTGTAAGTGACAGTGATCGATCGATACTGCACTTGGGTGGGCTGGGCCGGGCGGAGGGGCAAAACGCAGGTGCTAGCAGGTATCTGGGCTGATCCCGCTAACACTGCGTTTTTGGGAACCCTAAACTGCTGGGGACGCTAGTATAGATCTGATCGGATCAGATATTGATCCGTTCAGATACTATACCACTAAGGGAGGCGTATGCTGCGTGCGTGGGTGTTAGCGGTACTGGCGCTAATCTGACGCTGCCTGGGGCGACGCATATCACCGCCGGGCGATCAGGGGGCTAAACCTTTATTAGGTAATAAACGGCAGGTGCCCTGACACTATAAAAAATAAACGAACTAACCAGCGTCACCCGTAACAGTTATACGGTGATCAGTGGTGAAAGGGTTAACTAGGGGGCAATCAAGGGATTAAAACATTAGATAGTATATGGGGGTCCCTGTCGCTATAAAACGCTGACGGCGAACCAAAATATTTACGTCCCTAACTAGTGTCACCAGCGACACTAATGCAGCGATCAGAAAAATGATCGCTTAGCGACACTGGCGACAGGGGGTGATCAAGGGGTTAAAACTTTATTAGGGGGTGTTAGGGGGGTACCCTAGACCTAAAGGGGGCTAATACTAACTGCCCTAACACAGTAACTGTCACAAACTGACACCATGCAGTAATCAGAAAAAAACAAAAAAAAAAAAACTGCTTGGTATCAGTGTGACAGGGAGGGGGGAGGATCAGGGGTGTAAAGTGTGCCTGGCATGTTCTACTGTGTGCGTTTGTGCACTTACATTACAGTCTTCTCTCCTCGGCGCCGGAATGGAAACTGCCGAGCCGAGGAGAGATGACATCACATCCTCTGCCTGTGTGTACTACACACAGGCAGGGGAGGATTCTCATTGGCTGGGAGCGATCGCGAGGGGGGGGGGGCCACGATCGGATGGCCTCCCCCTCATCTCTGATCGCTGCCAGACCAACGGCGACCGCCTCAGGCACCGGGGGGGGGGGATGGGAGGGGGTCCGATCGGACCCCCCGCCCGCGGGAAGGCAATCACGTACCAGGTACGTGATTTTGCCTGCCCGTGCCATTCTGCTGACGTACATCAGCGTGAGGCGGTCGTCAAGTGGTTAAAATAATTTTTTTTTGCTAGAAAATTACTTAGAACCCCAAAACATTATATATTTTTTTTAGAAGACACCCAAGAGAATAAAATGGTGGTTGTTGCAATATTTTATGTGTCACTGTATTTGCGCAGCAGTCGTTCAAATGCAATTTTGAAAAAAATTACTTTAAAGAAAAAAACACCCTAACCAGAAAGTTAGCCCATTTTTTTGTAGAATGTGAAAGATTTTACGTCGCGAGAATTGTGATTTTTAGTCTACGCAAAAAAATTGTGATTATCTTTATTATGCAGCAGGCTAGTCAATTTTGCTGAAATTTCATTGCAGCAACTCAAATAAATAAATGGTACTCAGTAGTTTGTATGGCCCTAATGTGCTTGTATGCATGCCTGACAACGTCGGGGCATATTCCTAATGAGATGGATGGTGTCCTGGGGTATTTCCTCCCAGAACTGGACCAGGACATCACTGAGCTCCTGAACAGACTGAGGTGCAACCTGGCAGCGTCGGATGGACCGAAACAATTTCCCAAAGGTGTTCTGTTGGATTTAGGTCAGGCGAGTGTGGGGGCCATTTAATGGCATCAATTCCTTCATCCTCCAGAAACTGGCTGCATACTCGACACGAGGCCAGCATTGCCGTGCACCAGGAGGAACCCAGGACCCACTGCATTAGCATAGGGTCTGACAATGGGTCCAAGGTAGGGCTGCAGCTAACGATTATTTTCATAATTGATTAGTTGGCCGATTATTGTTTCGATTAATCGGTTAATAACCTTAAAAAGAAAAAAAAAAAAAAGTGTGGTGTATAATTTAGTTAAATATGTAAAGTTTTAACCCTTTCATGACTAAGCCTATTTTTGAAATTTGGTGTTTACAAGTTAAAATCCGTATTTTTTGCTAGAAAATGACTTAGAACCCCCAAACATTATATATATTTTTTTAGCAGAGAATCTAGAGAATAAAATGGCGATTGTTGCAATATTTTTTATCACACGGTATTTGTGCAGCGGTGTTTTAAACGCAAATTTTTGGAAAAGTGACACTTTCATGAATTTTAAAAAATCCAAACAGTAAAGATACCCCAATTTTTTTGTATAATGTGAAAGATGATGTTACGCCGAGTAAATAGATACCAAACATGTCACCCTTTATAACTGCACGCACTCGTGGAATGGCGACGAACTACGGTACCTTTGAATTTCCATAGGCGACGATTTAAAAATTTTTTACGGTTACCAGGTTTGAGCTACAGAGGAGGTCTAGGGCTAGAATTATTGCTCTCGCTCTGACGATCGCGGCGATACCTCACATGTGTGGTTTGAACACCGTTTACATATGCGGGCGCGACTTCCGTATGCGCTTTCTTCGCTGCGCGAGCTCGCGGGGACAGGGGCACTTTAAAAATTTTTTTTTTTTTTTTTTTTTTTATTTAATTTATTTTTGTACTTTATAAATTGTGTTTAAAATTTTTTTTTTTTTTTTTTACTTTTATTGCTGTCACAAGCAATGTAAACATCCCTTGTGACAGTAATATGTGGTGACAGGTACTCTTTATGGAGGGATGGGGGGTCTAAAAGACCCCCCATCCCTCCTTTACACTTCAAAGTATTCAGATCGCCGAAAACGGCGATTCTGAATACTGTGTACTTTTTTAAATTCGGCGCCATTGGCAGCCGAGTAAATGGGAAGTGACGTCATGACGTCGCTTCCGCATTTACAACAAGAAGGCTGGAACGAAGCCGCTTGCAGCTTCGTTCCAGCCCGCCCCCAGCCGCCGAAGGCAGCCGAACGGACACCGGACCTCCCGATCGCACGGGAGGCCCGGTAACAGCGGCGGGAGGGGGGGGGGGGATGTCCCCTCCCGCTCCTCCGGTATAACAGCTGAGTGGCTTTTAGCCGCATCAGTTGTTATACACGGGTAGCCGATCGCCCGCTGTAAACAACGGTACCGGGATGATGCCTGCAGCTGCGGGCATCATCCCGGTATAACCCCGGAAAGCCGAGTACGCATATGTGCGTTCGGTCGGCGGGAAGGGGTTAAAAAAGGCAATTTATTCTTAAATATCTCTATGCAGTGGTAAATAAAAATAGCCAACTATATGGTTAGGGAGCAAAATATCTAATCCACTCTGAGAATAACAGACAGAAGAGATATACTGTATATACTATAAGAGGAGATATACTGTATATACTATTAGAGGAGAGATAAGAACGTTCGTTCGATTTTCTAATCATTAGTAGGGTCAAATCGACGTTCATTTTCAACCACAGTGATTGGAAAATTTGGAAATAATAAAAAACTTCTTGGAGAAAGGAATTATCAGACAGTGCATGTGGTTTTCATTCAGAAATTACAATTATTTTAAAAACAGAATGTTAAAAACAAGTGAAAATTTAAAACATTCTTTCATTCATCGAATGTACAAAGATTTTTCGTCTGAATATTCTCATCTAAAAATTGATCGGTGTGGCCAGCATAAAGCTCGGTGCACACCTATGCAGTTTGCTTTTGATCTGTTTCTGCAGTGCTCTTTGCTGTGCGTTTTGATTTTTGCGCACGTGATTTTGCTGCGATTTGCGTTTTTTTTGGCCAATTTGTTGTTGGGCAGATTAAAAAACACAAATTGCTGCAAAAACGCATTTCATGCTTTTCTGCAGCTTCTCCATTGAAGTATGTTGAACCAAAAAAGCACTGTTTTGCGTTAAAAAAAAGTCACTGACGCTTTCCAAATACGCAGCGGCTGAAAAAGCATAGATGTGAACGTGTCCCATAGGAAACCATGTAAATGAACTGTAGTCCGTTTCTGCAAAAAGCACCAAAAAACACATAGATGTGAATCAGGTGTAAGAAGTTTAGTAACATAATGGGGTTAAAAAAAATTAATATTAGCCCTTTAAAAAAAGCAAATAATCACTACTGTAATGGGTTCATTTTTTTTTTTTTACTATAGAACTGTGAAAGAAATAGTTACAGTAGCGATTATTTGCTCTTTTTGTACTATAAAAGGGCTCATTTCAGTTTTTTTTTAACCACATTATGTTAATAGCCGATTAATCGATTATGAAAATAGTAATCGATTAATTTCATAATCGATTAGTTGTTTCAGCCCTAGTCCAAGGATTTCATCCTGATACCGAATGGCAGTCAGGGTGCCATTGCCTGCAGAGGTCTGTGCGTCCCTCCATGGATACGCTTCCCCAGACCATCACTGACCTACCATCAAACCGGTCATGCTGAACAAGGTTACAGGCAGCACAACGTTCTCCATGGCTTTTCCAGACCCTTTCACATCTGTCACATGTGCTCAGGTTGAACCTGCTCTCATCTGTGAAAAGAACAGGGCGCCAGTGGTGGACCTGTGAATTCTGGTGTTCAATGGCAACTGGCAATCAAGCTCCATGGTGCTGGGCAGCGATCACAAGGCCCACTAGATAATATTGGCCCTCAGGTCACCCTCATGAAGTCTCTTTCTGATGGTTTGGTCAGAGGCAGTCACACCAGTGGCCTGTGGGGGGTGTATAATAAGGGGGCTCTAATAATATGTGTACCAATAAAGTGCTAGTGCTCAATATTTCATAAACAATGTGAACAATTACAAATAACAAAATACATAGTATGTAATCGGCGTATAACACGCACTTCTCTCCCCTTAAAATCAGGGGAAAATCTTGGGTGAGTGTTAAACACCGATCCCCCGCCGATTGTGAACCTCTCGGCGGCTTTCGGCCGCTCTCGCAGTCCCGTGTGAGCCGCCGAAAGCCACCGAGTGCGGCCGAGATATGCAGGACATCTGGCTCTGTATTGCAGCGGCGCCATTTTTAAATGACACAGGGGCAAGGCGACAAGGCTGCAAGGATGGACAAGGCGACAAGGCTGCAAGGATGGACAAGGCGACAAGGCTGCAAGGATGGACAAGGCGACAAGGCTGCAAGGATGGACAAGGCTGCAAGGATGGACAAGGCTGCAAGGATGGACAAGGCTGCAAGGATGGACAAGGCTGCAAGGATGGACAAGGCTGCAAGGATGGACAAGGCTGCAAGGATGGACAAGGCTGCAAGGATGGACAAGGCTGCAAGGCTGGACAAGGCTGCAAGGCTGCAAGGATGGACAAGGCTGCAAGGCTGCAAGGATGGACAAGGCTGCAAGGCTGCAAGGATGGACAAGGCTGCAAGGCTGCAAGGATGGACAAGGCTGCAAGGATGGACAAGGCTGCAAGGATGGACAAGGCTGCAAGGATGGACAAGGCTGCAAGGATGGACAAGGCTGCAAGGATGGACAAGGCTGCAAGGATGGACAAGGCTGCAAGGATGGACAAGGCTGCAAGGATGGACAAGGCTGCAAGGATGGACAAGGCTGCAAGGATGGACAAGGCTGCAAGGATGGACAAGGCTGCAAGGATGGACAAGGCTGCAAGGATGGACAAGGCTGCAAGGATGGACAAGGCTGCAAGGATGGACAAGGCTGCAAGGATGGACAAGGCTGCAAGGATGGACAAGGCTGCAAGGATGGACAAGGCTGCAAGGATGGACAAGGCTGCAAGGATGGACAAGGCTGCAAGGATGGACAAGGCTGCAAGGATGGACAGGGCTGCAAGGATGGACAAGGCTGCAAGGATGGACAAGGCTGCAAGGATGGACAGGGCTGCAAGGCTGCAAGGCTGGACAAGGCTGCAAGGCTGGACAAGGCTGCAAGGCTGGACAAGGCTGCAAGGCTGGACAAGGCTGCAAGGCTGGACAAGGCTGCAAGGATGGACAAGGCTGCAAGGATGGACAAGGCTGCAAGGATGGACAAGGCTGCAAGGATGGACAAGGCTGCAAGGATGGACAAGGCTGCAAGGATGGACAAGGCTGCAAGGATGGACAGGGCTGCAAGGATGGACAGGGCTGCAAGGATGGACAGGGCTGCAAGGATGGACAGGGCTGCAAGGATGGACAGGGCTGCAAGGATGGACAGGGCTGCAAGGATGGACAGGGCTGCAACGATGGACAAGGCTGCAACGATGGACAAGGCTGCAACGATGGACAAGGCTGCAACGATGGACAAGGCTGCAACGATGGACAAGGCTGCAACGATGGACAAGGCTGCAACGGTTATTATGATGGACAAGGCTGCAACGGTTATTATGATGGACAAGGCTGCAACGGTTATTATGATGGACAAGGCTGCAAAGGTTGAAAATGACACTGACAAGGCTGCAGAAGGACACTTAAATGTAATGCCGCGTACACACGATCGGACTTTACGGCAGACTTGGTCCGGCGTACTGGATTTCGTCAGACAAGTCGATTGTGTGTGGGCTCCAGCGGACTTTGTTTGCTCAAAAGTTGGACGGACTTAGATTTGAAACATGTTTTAAATCTATCCGACGGACTCTTCTTTCTAGCGGACAAACCGGTCATCTGTGTGCTAGTCTGACGAACTCAAACAAACAGACGCATGCTCTGAAGCAATTAGAAGACGGAAGCGCTCGGTAAAACTAGCCTTCGTATTGAAGCTAGCACATTCCTCTTCTGTGATCTTTTAATACAGTGCTTTTTATTCTTTATAATGCGAGAGGAATGAAGTTGTTTTGGTGCCTTTTATTCACACAGAGTTCTCACAAAGTACTTTCTTCATGATTTATCCTCATGCCATGACTAATATGATATTTTTTAAAAGCCAGATCTCCATAAATAAAAAGTATTAAATTAGATTTTGGACTTTTTTTTTTTTTTTTTTTTTTAGATTTAAACACTATTTTACAATGTGTGCTAAATTATACAAAATGTTTTTTTTTTTTTTTTTTTTTTTTTTATTTTTGTAGTTTCAAGTTACCACAATAACCTTAATATTTTGTGTTTTTTTAATGAACCTTAATGAGGTTGGTGTCCCTTGTTAATTAGACATAGGGGGGTTTATTTTCCAAAGGCAAATTCATTTTTCACTACAAGTGCAAACTGTACTTGGAATTGCACATAAAGAGCATTTGGAAGTGCATTCGCTGTGGATACGAGGGGCACATGCAAGGAACCACAAAAAAAAATTTAAACCTTTTTCTTGCACATGATTGTATGATAAAATCAGCAGAGCTTCCCCTCATTTCAGCTCTTCCCCTCAGATTTACAGCGACTGCACTTCCAACAAGTGCACTTGCAGTGCAATTTCTAAAGTGCACTTTTCACTAGTACTTTGCACTTGATTTTCTAAATGATTTAGCCTTTTTGGAACAAACACACATAGGGGTTGATTTACTAAAGGGAAAAAGACTGTGCACTTTGCAAAGTGCAGTTGCCCTCTGCAAGAGCAGTTGCTCCAGAGCTTAGTAAATGAGCATAAGCTCTGCTGACTTCCATCATCCAATCATGTGCAAGCAAAAATGCTGATTTTTTCATTTTCCTTGCACAGGATTGGGTACTCTTTGCAAAGTCAAGCCTTACCTCATTTCCTAAGCTCTAGAGCAATTGCACTTGCAGAGGGCAACTGCACTCTGCAAAGTGCACAGTCTA
Source organism: Aquarana catesbeiana (assembly GCF_042186555.1). NCBI lineage: Eukaryota > Metazoa > Chordata > Amphibia > Anura > Ranidae > Aquarana > Aquarana catesbeiana. Next base: position 310,812,645 of record NC_133328.1, read on the forward strand.
TTTGCTTTTATTAAATCAACCCCATCGTCCTTTTGACCTGTACCTGCCTACTCCCCAACAAAATGTCGTTTTGGAATCAAAACACATAGTCAATAATGTAAGGTAACTAAAAAATACATTTATTTTGGTTAACAAAAAATTAGGAAGGCAACACTGGAGACACTTTTGGAATCCGTGAAGCCTTTCGTCCCCCAGGACACACATCAAGTTTTAGGACAAGAAAATTGGTATCTTGCAACTAGGGAGCACAGTCAGACCAGACAGAAACCAGACAATCACTTTTGAGTCTTCCGTGGAGCCTTCCCTGCATGCTTCTCTGCAGCCTTTCCTCCACGCTTCGCTGCAGCCTTCCTTGGAGGCTGTGCCTCTAGTGGTGTACTTAGGGCAGGAGGAGGAGGGAGAGTGGCTTCATCTGCTAGATAGGTTGTAGCAGTAAGCTCCCCTCTCAAGCCCTTCTGATAGGCCTGAAAAATCAAACCCTCACAGAGGAGGCATTGCCCCTTTTCCAGTTCCAGCAATCTGGTGGCCATATATGTCCCATACGCCTCCTCTGCATTGGGTGGTGTGCTGAGGATTTGGCTGGCTTCATGAATGAGGGTTAGGGATTCCTCCTCAGTTTGTGTCATTCTTCTGGGCCTTTTGGTGATAATGCAGAGGGGAGGCAACCGACACTCCGTGCGGCTTCTACTGGGCCCAGCCACAGCCTCCTCCTCTCTCCCACTGGGCAAGGCCTCCTCCTCTCTCCCACTGGGCAAGGCCTCCTCCTGGCTGAGGTCATCCTGTGTCAAAAAAAGGGACATAGTTGTAATTTTGTGTTACGCAATGACACACAATTTTCAGCTCATGACTTGCAAATATAATTATAATAAAATAGTAAAGGCTATCTATTTGACCCCACCATTATTCCAGCTCAACAATATCTGAAGTATATTTTTGGCCACTACTGTCTAGTGATATGTCTACATATTAATATTTGTGATGAAGTCATTTGTTATGAAGCACTTAAAAATTTTAGACGTTAACATCATTAATAACATTTACACAATCACAAATTCCACAAAAAAGGATACCTGGCTGAAGCTGGGCGCATCCACTTCATCAAGGCTGAAAAGGCCCAGTTCTTCCTGGGACTCCTCAGCTGGGGTGGAGGTGGATGGAGGGCTGGAGGGAAGGGTCAAAAGTGATTGCCTGGCTTCTGTTTGGTTAACCCAGGAATCGCATTTTGTGGTAGTACCACAACTTGGGTACATAAACTTGGTCGGCTGCTGAGCGACTCCTGGATTTTATTGTGTTCCCGCTTATACATGTTTCGCAAGATACCAATTTTCTTGTCCACAAACTTGAGGTCTGCCTGGGGGACTCGAGTCTTCACAAATTCTAAAAGTGTGCCCAGTGTTGCCTTCCTTACAGCTCGATTGAAATATAGTGGGTGTTTGACCTCCCACAGGTTTTTGTTTTCCTGATATAAATCGATAAATCTGGAAAAAAAAAAATCAGCCTCTTTAAAAGGGATTCATTTTTTCTGAAAGACAAGACACAAGATCAAAACTGGAATGTCAGTCAGAACTCCCAGGATTATTTTGTGAAGAATCTAGGGGACACATATACACACACCCCCATATTTTAACTTTTTTTTTTTTACACACATTTTAGGTGAGCTTCTGGTTGTGGAAGGCCAAGCGGCAGAGCCATTCAGCACAGACAGTGCCCAAAGACTTATTGGCCAGATAATGTTGTGGAATGGCCAAATTGATCAAATGCATGACCAAATTCACAGCATGAAAATTTGCCTGGACTCCATGCAACAGGAAATGAAGAACATGATTGATGTTTTGGCAGAATATAATAGCAATTTGCCTAAAAACATCAATCATGTTCTTCATTTCCTTGTCAAGTTTGTTTCTTCTTCAAATTTAGTTGTAGTTTTTTCCTTCAAAAATATTTTTGCTGATGGACACGGTGTGTCATCATGTGCTATCTTCCATCATGGGATATCAATGTACTTGTTTTGTGTTTGCAACCCCTTCATCCTCAAATTTTTTTTGTGGTGAGAGGAACAAAGGGATTGCACACACAAAACACGTACATTGCTCCCCCATGATGGGAGATAGCACATGTTGACTTGACCCTTTTTTAATACATAATTTTGAGCATCTGAAAAATTTAGGATTTACAAGGGTGACATCACCAGCACAGTTATTAACATGTTGAACTTTGTAAGTTTTTTTTTTGTATGTTTTTCAAAACACTGTTGTGAATAGTAATTTTTTAAACAATGTCTATTTTTGTTTAAATATGCCTTTAATAACCTTCAAAATAAAAAAAAAAAATTTTTTTTTTTTTTTGTTTAAAAAATTAAGGTTCCAAAAAAAAAATGCACCTTTCAAGGTGCACACAGTAAAATGTTTTTACTACTACAATGTGTGTGGCTGATCAATAAGATGTTTTGCTAATTTTGGTGTGGTTACAGTGACAAAGGGCCACTACTACAAGTGCACTAGGAGACAGACAAAACTAAATGCAAACAAGAAGAAAAACAAGATATTTGAGCCAAATTTTTTTTTTTTTGAAAAATTATAGCTCTTGTTGAATAGCAATGGCCCCCCGACCATTAAAATAATTCACATATCGGTCACGCACTTGATGTGTGGTTTGGGGGGCCAAGCCAATACGGCCAATTTCCAGGCCTGTCAGTGGTTGATCAAGTACAAGTCCGGCCTCAGGCCCAACAGAGGTCATATATGTAGCTGAATGTCTTCTTAAGAAATTATGGAGTATGCAGCAAGCCAGTATGACATGATTAATTTTATAGTCTGCCAGATTTCTGGCTGACAGGAACAAACGGAACCGGCTGGCCAGAATCCCAAAGGCATTCTCCACAACTCTTCTTGCTCTGGCCAGGCGATAATTAAATACCCTCCTCTCAGGGGTAAGTGTCCTTTGGGGGAATGGCCTCATCAAGTGCTCGCCGAGAGCAAACGCTTCATCAGCGATAAAAACTGAGGGTAGTCCATCCACATTCTGATCATCAGGTGGCAATCCCAGGCCACCAGTCTGGAGACGCTGGCACAGCTCGGTCTGTGCAAAGACTCCTCCGTCAGACATCCGGCCGTTCTTCCCCACGTCCACAAACAGAAAGTCCAAATGTGCCGAGACAACCGCCATCAAAACTACACTATGGAACCCCTTGTAGTTATAGAAATAAGACCCCGAATGGGGTGGTGGCACAATGCGGACATGCTTCCCATCAATCGCCCCGACATAGTTGGGAAAGTCCCAACGGTCAGCGAACTGGGACGCCACAGTCTGCCATTCCTGTGTACTGGAAGGAAACCGCAGAGTGAAAAAAAAAAAAAAAATAAGATAAAAGTACTTTTAAACATAACTTGGATATCAGATTACACAAAAACATCACTGAACAACAGCAGTCGAACATTATTAATAAGTGTGTTTGTAATTTTTATTCTAAAAAACATAAGGCCCACTTTACTGTAAAAAAAAAACATAAGGCCCACTTATAAGATTACTCACCCCCTCTGATGGCCCATTGATCAATTTGAATGTGGGGGGAGGGGTACTAATTAGGTTAATAAACACACCTGACAGTTTCAAACATTTGAGGGCGTGGGGGAGGGGTTCTAATTAGGGTCAAAAACACACCTGACAGTTTAAAACATTTGAGGGGGTGGGGGAGGGGTACTAATTAGGTTAATAAACACACATGACAGTTTCTAACATTTGAGGGGGTGGGGAGGGTCAAACAGTACAATGGCGCTGACAATATACATTGTTCAAGGGACTATAGGCTAGAGATATAAATAGACCCAGGATTGCATGTTGGGGAGGTTATTGAAGGAAAATATGCATGTAGGGCAAAAAATGATTAATGTCAAAAAACAGGCATGCATGAAGATAAAGGGGACATTCACAGCATATTCCAAGCATGGTAATTAGGTAACGAGGACATTTAGACTATACATTAGCAAACATTTAATACAGATCATGTAATGTTAAAGGATAAAACTTACCTTCATATAGTCCTTCTGCAGGACCTGAATGATGGCAGAACAAGTCTCTGGGATTATTATCCCCAGAGCCTGGGGGGAGATGCCTGTCGAGAACTTCAAGTCCTGAAGACTTCTCCCAGTCGCCAAGTAACTTAAAGTGGCAACTAGCCTCTGCTCCACACTGATGGATTGCCTCATGCAGGTATCCTGCCTGCTGATATAGGGGGTCAGCATAGCAGACGCTCAAAAACGGGGTCCGTCATCCGGAGATAATTCCTGAAATCCTCAGGATTATTCTCACGGATCAAAGGCATATGCGAGAATTGGTCACGCTGGCGCAACCAATTCTTCATCCATGAACTCCTCCTCGCCCTGTTCATGGACTGGACTGAAGGGAGTCCATCCACATTCTGGTCATCAGGTGGCAATCCCAGGTGTTGGGGTATTAACCCCAACACCAAGTCCCCACACAGCACGAACTCGAGAACGAGTACGTCCACACGACATGGCTTCAAAACGGTCGGCTGGTCAAACAAACAAACTTATAACAAACGCACTGAAGAACAGCAAGGCCTATGAAGAGCGACCTGAAAATCAGGAACGAGCGGACCAGAACGGCCTGCTAGGCAGGTTACGAACTGACCAACACGCACTGAAAAGCGGATACAAACCTCACAAGCACAAACTGAACCGCAGAAAACGATTGAAATAAGCTAAAGTGTGAAAAGCACGAATCGTCTCTAGCCAAACTTCTACTAACATGAGATAAACACGAGATTACCAGAAGGAGCCCAAAGGGTGCCGTAGTGGGGCTTGAACTTCTTTTTTATAGTCCCGTCGTACGTGCTGTACGTCACCGCGTTCAAAACCAGCTGACTTTTGGAGTGATCGTGTGTGTCCAAGTCAGTCTGTTTTTAAGTCCGGCACACCTAGCAGACAAAGTCCGGCGAAAAGTCCGCCGAGCAAAGTCTGCCGTAAAGTCCGATCGTGTGTACACGGCATAAGTTTATTTTCCTTAAACGTCCCTCCTAAAAGCTTTTTTCCTTAAAATTCCCTCCTAAACTTGGAGCGTGTTATACGCTGATAAATACGGTAATTTCATAATCATAAGTGGACAATGAAAACAAAAATTATAGTGCAAAGTGCATCAGTAAACAGCCAGCAGATATATCAAAAAAAGTCCATAAATTGTGTGAAGTTTTCTGATCTGTTACACCATCACCACTGCCAAAAGTGATTCTGAATACAGCAACACCCAGTGAATGAAGGTAAGTATCCTACTTACCAGACCACCATGACCTCTTTAATTAAAAAGATAGGTCAGGTGGGGCTTTGTATGGTAATGATCTGCACTGGTACCAAATGGATAAGCCAGGAGAAGCTTCACCACAATGATGTTCAGAGAAAAATGGAAAAAGTGGCCTGCTGGGGGTCATTTTGTAGGGCTATGGCAGAGTCATCCTGTTCCTCCTTGCACACAAAGGAGCAGATATTGGTCCTGCTGATGCGTTAAGGCAGGGCCTGACAAATTTGCCTAGTATCTAGGAGCCAGTTAAAAAAAGTTATGAGCCAGTTTTTTAAATCAGCTGCCCAGCACCCAGAACCGCATGTCTGGGGCGTCAAGCAATAAGAATTGCTCACGCCTGGTGCCGAGTAAAAAAAAAAAAAGTAGGCGACGCTGCGGTGTTACCCAGGCGCCAGGACGCAATTTCCAGTCTACATTGTGACCTGGCGCCTGGGTTTTGTGGAGCCCTGTGTTAAGGGCCTTCTACGGCCCTGTCCAGCTCTCCTAGAGTAAACAGCCTGTCTGCTGGAAGTCAGTGGCCTCCACCTGCAAAACCATTAGAGCCCATTCACACAGGGGCAACTTTGGATCCGACTTCAAGTCGCCCCAAGTCGCGCTACATGAAAAAAATCAATGTAAAACGAATGGATCTGTCTTAATGCACACTACTGCAGTCGCTCCGACTTCAGAAAAGGTTCCTGTACTACTTCAATCCGACTTGAAGGCAACTTGTACCCATTGATTTCAATGGAAGTTGCCTCCAAGTCTGATCACTGTTCATACTGAGGCAACTTTACAGGAAGCAGAAAGGAAACAGAAAGTAATTTCCTCCACTAAACAGCCAGCCCCCTCCTTCTCACACACAGCTGATAAGCTCTGATTAGTCACTTGTAAAGTTCCCTGTCCTGGAGGCGACTTCAAGTTGTGTTGTAAGTTGCCCCAAGGTCGTGCTGTGATTCATACTCAAGTCGTGTCCAAGTCGCCTCCCAAAGTCGCGCTGGAAGTCGTGTTGCCCCTGTGTGAATGGGCTCTAACTGTTTTGGGGAGTTGTCTCATTGTTGCTCATCTAGTGCACCGGTTAATTTTATTAACACCAAGAGCAGCTGAAACTGATTAACAACCCCCTCTGCTAATTAACTGACCAGATCAATATCCCAGGAGTATAATTAACATGATGCTATACTATGATGTAAAAAGTGTTCCTTTAATTTTTTTGAGAGATAGATATATAGCTGTGTGAAAAAGTATTTGTCCCGATTTTTTTTGCATATTGGTCACACTTAACTGACTCAGATCATCAAAAAAATTATATTAAATTTACACAAAGATAACCTGAGTAAATACATAATTCAGTTTTTAAAAACTGAATTATTTGATTTATTAACCTCCCTGGCGGTATGATCATTTCAGATTTTTGCGTCTCAAAGCGGTACAATTATTTTGCTTAGAAATTTGGCATTTTATATTGTAGGTCTGTAATTCTTAGCAATAACACACTTAGATCTGTCCACCAAGAGTCTAGTAGATATCCCAGGAATGATGAAGTTTGAAACACAAAATCATAAATTATAATATAATAAATTAAAAAAAAAAAAATAATAAAATGATAAAATAACTGTACGGGTTATGATTTTTACATTTTTTTTAATTTGCCGCTAGGCTCCGCCCCTGTGCGTCACGGCGCTCGCAGGGAGCGGAGCCTGGCACAGAGGTTTCAGGCAGAGGACGGAGCCCGCAGTAAGTGCGGGGGACATTGCAGGATCCTGGGGACAAGGTAAGTAACCTGCACCAGGATCCTGAGATGTAATCCCGAGTGTGGCATGATACAGCACCCATAAGCAACAACATGGAGAATGGTTTCCTATTTAGTGTTAGACTACGGTGATGTCCAGTGAGGAAAGCAACCAGTGGATCAAAAGTAAGAAAATGTGGATTTTCACTCATGGGATGGTGTTAGATTATCTAAGGGTATTCTTACTCCGTTCATTACAGGTTGTTCCTAGGGTATTGCGATATAGGTTTTGATCACTATCTGGACCTGCTCTGTGGTATGTCTTCCCCCCACATCCAGTGGGTTCGGTTCCTGACCATAGAAACCTGTTGATTAAACAGGAAGAGAGGTGTGGGGGTAGGTAGGGTAAAGGAGGAAAAGAGAAGGAGGAAATATAGAATCAGAAGAAAGGGGGATAGAAAAGGAGACTAGAAAGATGTTCTACTGGGGAGCCCTGGTAGCTAGTTTCGGATCAGATTGCAGTGTCTGATATAGGTATATGTATTTAATCAGCCCACGGTCTCCAGGTGTTCTCAAACTTCTGGGCCATATCTTGTAAAATACTGACCATCTTTTCCTGAGCCATGATCCATGAGATCTTTTGCTTTGGCAAGTTACTGAAGACCGTGGGTTGCTTCCACGCTTTTGCAACCTTCAACTTGGCTCCTAAGAGGATGAAGTGAACAAGTCTCCGCTTGTTTTTTGGAATTTTTTCCGGTGGGAAATTAAGCAAGGCTATGTGAGGAGACTTGGGAATAGATAAGCCAGTGGTTTGTCTGATCATTGTAAAGATTCTGTCCCAAAATCCTCTTATTTTAGAGCATTCCCACCAAATATGCAGCATTGAGCCCGTGAGTGTACAACCCCTGAAGCAGAGTTGAGGTCGATGGGTATAATTTCGCTAGTCTAGTGGGTACGAGATACCACCTGGTTAAAACTTTTAGGTCTGCCTCCATGGAGGGATGTGTTAAGGATGCCTCGATTTGACCATGCTATTACGTTATGCCAGGTATCCAAGTCCCAGTCCTGGTTAAGATCTTTTTCCCAGGCCAACATATAGCTCGTTTTAGAATCTGTAGTTGCCAGTGACTCATAAATCGCTGTGAACCCTCCTCTTTGCTCCATACCCTGTCTGCACCAATGTTCATACGGAGTAATATCAGGTGGTAAGAGTTTGGATTCCCAAATAAACTTTACGAAGTGAGATATCTGTTGAAATCTAAAAATTGTTCGGTCGGTGGCATTTTGAGTGTCTTGATGCAGTGGTTTAGGGTGAGCGGGCCTGAGGAGTTAAAGAAGTGGCCTATTCTGTACAACCCCTTATCCAACCACCACTGAAATGCCTTGATGTTCAAGCCTGGTGGGAATTGGGGATTGTGGAAGATGTGTGCTAGCGGACGAATCGGAGATATTAATTCGGAGTGGGTTCTAAGCTTGTCCCAGAGGGTAAGAGAATGAGACAATGTTGGAGCCAAAATTGCGGGACGTTGTTTGGGATGCATCCACATCAGAAAATCCAGTGTATATTGCGGGACTGCTGCTTTTTCCATGTGCACCCAATCAAGCTTAACCAGTCTTGAGTAGATAGTTGATATCTGAGCTAGCTGAGAGGCCTGGTAATACCAGATAAGGTTTGGCAAACCCAGCCCTCCTTTTTTGCGGGCTCTGAATAGGACCCCTTTAGCCAGATGGTGACCTTTGGAGCACCAAACAAATGCTATGATTTTCACCTGGAAGCGTCTTAAGTGAATAGAGTTAAGGGGTATAGGAAGGGACCGGAAAAAAAAAAAAAAAAACACAGTAATCGCGGAAGTAAAGTCATTTTGATTGAATGCATCCGCCCTAGCCATGATAGATTGAGTCGTGACCAGTTTCTCAGGTCTGATTCCAGTTTTTTAAAGAGTGGCGGATAATTAGTGGCGTAGATTTGATCAATCTTGGATGGTAGGTTCACCCGTAGGTAGGGAATAGTGGAGTCTTTCCAGGTGAAATGAAAGTGACTTTTTAGACTTAAGGCTAGGGAATCTGGAATATTTATAATTGAGGATCTGTGATTTTGATAGATTGACTTTGAGGCCTGATACATTCCCAAATTCCTCTAAAAGACGACAGACATTCGGGAGGGAAATAAGTGGAGATGTGAGAAATAGAAGTAGGTAGTCTGCGAAAAGCGCACACTTGTGTATATATGGTCCGCAGTGTACGCCATGTATGTCCAGGTTACTTCTAAATCCAATAGCTAATGTTTCAATTGCTATAGCAAAGATCGGGGGGAGAATGGGCAACCTTGTCTCGTACCTTTAGAGATAGGAAGGGGCTCTGAGTAATATTTCTGGAGTCTTATTCGGGCCTCCGGGGTCGAGTATCGTCACAGGTAAGTGACGATATATCGCTTGATCCCTACCTCTACAAACTCCATGGTGGCAGATAGTGGACCACATCCCCTACTGCGAATAGTTTCCCACAATGCTCAGGGACTAAACTCCCAGATCAAAAGACAGAAAATCTTTCAATATTACTATAATCAGCAGAGACGTAATCCTGCTTCAGGAAACACATTTTCCTAATACGTACAACCCCAAGTTTATTCACCCAAAATACCCCTCATTTTTTCTAGCAAATGCTGAGGATAAAACTAAAAGGAGTGGCAATCTTCTCAGGCCAATGCAAATTCACACTTAAGTCTGAACACAAGGACCCAGATGGTAAGGTTCATCCTGGTTAAAAGCAGTCTTCGACAAACAACTTTATTCATTCATAGCTTATTATGCCCCGAATCAAGGTCAGGCAAAATTCTTTGATAGTATGCTACAAAAATTAGGGCCATTGATTGAGGGTTTGGCTGTATTTGGGGGAGACTCCAATGTGGCCTTTGATATAGGACTTGACAAAAAGCTTCTGCCGGGTGCACAATCGATCCGCCCCCGAAAACAAAGCCTCTGCATAGCTAGAACCATGCATCACTATGGCCTAACTGATATTTGGAGGGAACTTAATCCCCAAATGAGGGACTTTACTCACTTTTCCTATCCACATCAATCATTTTCTAGAATTGATCACATATTTGTCTCATCATCACTCATACCTTTTGCCCAAAAATCCTTCATCAGGGATACGGTTTGGTCAGATCACTCCCTAGTTTAATCTATTAATACAAAAGACCTCATGGACAGGGAGGACACAGACATTGGAGGCTTAACGAATCTTTACTTAGTGATCCAGTGAGGGCTATTAAAATTGAGAAGGCCATCAAGGCGTATTACCCCTTCTATGTCATTCAGGAGGAAACTCCAAAAACTCTCTGGGCAGCCCATAAAGCTACTATTAGGAGGTAAACTTATCCAGATTTCCTCTCAAATCAAACGCACTAAACCAGGGGTCTCAAACTGGTGGCCCTCCAGCTGTTCCGGAACTACAAGTCCCATCATGCCTCTGCATTTGGGAGTCATGCTTGTAACTGTCAGCCTTGCAATGCCTCATGGGACTTGTAGTTTTGCAACACAGCTGGAGGGCCGCCAGTTTGAGACCCCTGCACTAAACAGATGGTTATAAATAGGCTAGAACAGGAATTTCTCACTATTAGCAAACAGCATAAGAAGGATCCTAAATCTACACCAGCTAGACTAGCGCTGAATCTCGCTCTCACCTCAAGGGCAGAAAAGAGAGTAAGATGGAGTGGAGAACATTTTTATCACATGAGAGACAAGATGGACTCGATGCTCGCATCGGGGCTGACTCTCAAACTCCACTCTCACACGATTCCGCTAATCCGTCTCCCAAATAATACGAGGACTCATAATCCACAGAAAATTATGGGAGCCTTCCATGAATTCTACAAAAACCTTAATTCAGGAGACTCACAGGAAACAACCAACCTTAGCGCCTTCCTGGATTCCATGCCCATTTCCAAACTCGAAGATAGACAGACATATAAATGCTCTTTAAGTTCCTATTAAGGTGGAGGAGGGGACACTAGTTATTAAAAATCTGAAAAAGAAATCGGCCCCTGGACCAGATGGTTTTTCAAACACATACTACACAACATACGCACCCAATCTGGCCCCCTACTTAACGCGCTTCTTCAATGCCTTGAGGAAAGGGACCATTGGACATTGATCACCTGAAATGGTGCAGTCTCTAAACCCCTCCATCCCAGGGAACCAACTAGGGGGGGTTAGATAATCTCAGTACCAGCGTGAACATTCCGCAGAGACTGAAACCATAGTAGGGCTGGTCTAGGAGCTCTGAAAAGAGTACAATGGTTAGTGCAACCTGGCTATGGAGGGCCGGTCCACCCACTATAAGAATACGCCAAACTCCCATGGTTTACAAGTAATAATCCTATATACCAACAGGGGTCATTCCATACCCCGGCTAACAGACCCCATTTGTAAAATTTGAGCCTTAACAGCTGGGCACATGTGTACACCATTAAAGGCCTAGGCCCTCAAATCCCCACCCTTCCAGCCTGTGCCATAAATAATATACAAAAAAAATAAATAAAAATAATATAATGAATAATTGTCTATTTTTCTCCCTAATGGGAACAGAGGTAGGAGTTCAAGAGACTCTAGGGGGCCCTGTGAAGGTCAGCCAGTCAGTCAGGTCACTGGTGATCAAGTGGTCAAAGAGCCAATGAAGTCCCGTAGTGGTGCAGTTCTTTCAGGTAGGTTCAGAGTCCTTGGACCTCTTGGGCTTGGGTTTATGCCAGACCGAATTGAGTGGGCAAGTGGGCATCAGTCTTTTGGAGGATCCTGCGTTGGTTCCAGGTTGTGGAGTAGACGGCTTTTCGGTGATGAGGCCTAGGTGAAGGAGAAGTTTTTTCACCATCCGCAAATTTGGAAAACGTGTAAGATTTATTCTTGTGGTTGAATTTTAGGTTGAAGGGGAATAGCCACCAGTACTTTATGTCCTTTTGTGCTAACACAGAGGAGCGGTTTAAGTGTCCTTTTCTGGATAGTCGATGGGTCCGCAAATACTTGAATGGGGTGCTCGTGGATTTTCAGCTGCACGGTCGATCGAGCTCACTGCATTATCTCTTCCTTGACCGCATAGTGATGAGGTTTTACCACAATATCTCTCGGAAGTCCGTCAGATCGAGGAGGGCCCAGCACTCTATGAGCTCTGTCGAGTTCCAGCCTGTGGATGGGGATGTCAGGTATGAAATCTTGGATGAGAGAGCGAACCTCCGCATGGACATCTGTAACAGTCTCTGGAATCCCCCGATCTTGAAATTGTACCTGCGAGACCTATTCTCTAGGTCATTGATCTTAGAAATCACTGTATCAAGCTGATCCTGGATTCGCTCTGTATTTTGATTTGTTCTTGAAATAGTGACGTCCAGGTGTGTTTCAATAGTTTCTATTCGGGAGCCTAAGTTCTGGAGCTCCGCTTTAATGTCCCCTGTGATTTTTGCTGCAGTCTGGGAGAGACCAATTGCCGAGCATGTCAGCAAATTTAGAAAACATGTCTGCCCTGTTGGTGGGTATGTCAGCGTGGCGGTTGTGGTGAGACTCCCTCTCCTGGGAGAGTGAAGAGCCTTCCTCCATAGGGGACAATATAAAGTCTTCCAGGGTATGCCCTATGTCACGGAACGCCCCACACTCCGCTTGAGTGCTTCCGTCATATACCGCTTCCTAAGTTCTGGAACACGAGTCCAATGGATCTGGCTATAGGAACCCCAAGAACTAGACAACACCAGTCTTGGAGTACATCAGAACTGCTTTTTTTTTTGAGATTTCACAGACCTTTATACAGCAGGGATGACTGAAAGCTAACCTAATTAACATGAGCTAATTTACTACAAAATGTACCCAGACCAGATGACAGACTTGTAGGCACCGAGCTTCACACATTAATATAAACACAATAGCTGGAGCTAATTACAACTAACAATACAAACAACAATCTCCCCCCTCCTCAGCCCAGACCATTCGTCTATTAGCCAGTGCTGGTGGCTAATGTGATCAGCTCTCTCAATTAACATAAACAACAATGGGTGAAAAGACTCTTAGAGCCACACTAAACACATTATAGCAGAATTGATGACATTAGCATTTAACAGTACGAGTCCCAATGGTATAAATCAGTCACCATTCTAATATGGCATATAAAGGGTTCCGGAGTCTGTGTGTTTTGGGGGGACATGGAGCTGAATCCATAGTAACATCAACCCCAGGGTCCCCAGGCATACAGCTCACAGAGAGCACCATTCCCCTTTCGGCAGGAGACTAACACAGGAGGAGACCCCAGACGGGTTGACTCCGAAGTTAGTAAACAGCTCCAGTCCTCTACTGCCTGTACCCACACCGTACCCCAAATAAATTCCAAACAGAGTATCACTCACCCAGCCAACCTCTCTGTCATGCTGTTGGGGATCTGGGCCCACTGCCCAGCATCCCTGGGGTATACAGGTGGAGACTGAAGTCCCATCCACCTTCACAGGAAATCCATCCTCTGTTAGTTGAGGGCAGAGTCCAGCAGTCCTCAGCCCTGTTGCCAGCCCTTCTGCTGGAAACTCCACACCATCTGTTCCGGCTAACTGTTGGAGAGGGAGGCCGACTGCCCTGCCTCCCTGGAACTCTGTAGTTGTTGCTGGTGCTGGGCAGAGGTTGGTAGCACTCTGCCCTGTTGCCAGCACTTCTGCTCCAGCTAACTGTTGGGGCAGGCAGCTGGCTTCCTCCCCTCCCAAACTGTGTAGCTGCCATTGGGGAGGTGAGCCGGCTGCTTCCTTTTCCATTCCCTCATCTGGCTGCTGGGACGACATGTCGATGGTACTGTCTCCCAGGTACACGAATCTTTGCTGGGGAGGAAAGCCCACTTCCTCCACCCTGGCCAACTGTTGGGGAGGGACAACACACACCTCCTCTCCCTTCTCCCCCTGTATCTGCTGCTGGGAAGTGATTGCCATCTTCTCACCCTGAGCCTCCACAATTGCTGCAGGTGTGGGGCAGAGGTCTTGGACCCTCTGTCCTGTTGCCAGCACTTCTGCTGGGGGTTTGCTAGGTGGTTCCTCCTCTACAGAAATGTCTATTAAATCCCCAGTCTCTGGAAGTGGTAAAAGTGTGGGACAGAGGTCTTGGACCCTCTGTTCAGTTACCAGATCTTCAGCTGGAGAAGTTTGTTTTAACTCCATAGATGCTGCTGGCAGAAAATCACATGTCCCTGTCAGTGTTGTGGGAGAAAGGCCGACTACCTCTTCTCTCAGGAAGGCCGAAGCCACTGTTGGTGCTGGGCAGAACACAGTGAACTTTGGCCCTGATAGCAGCTCTTCTGCTGGAGGCTCATCAGGTTGTTCTTCCTCAGCAGAAAAGTCTATCAAATCCCATGTCTCTGCAACTGATGTCGGGGAATAGGGGTTCACCATCTCCTGTCCATGGAACCCAGAAGATGTTATCATTTCTGGACAGAGGTTAGCAGAGCTCTGCCCTGTTGTCAGCACTTCAGGTTTGGGGACGGCAATCTCCGGATTTTCCACTGCCGATTCTCTGGCATGCTGCTGAACTTGTTCTAGCAGTTTCCTGTATGCCCTTTCCAGATGCTGTTCCTTCCTTAGCAAATGGTCCAGATCAGGTTTGAGCTCTGAGACCCCTGCAAGACCGAGCATAGACTCTCTATAGTCTCTCATGTCCTCAAGGTCAGGTTCCCCTTCATCGCCAAACATAAAAAGATCTGTAAGGTTCTCCCACAGCAATCCAGGGCTGCCAAAGTCATATCCCTCCGGAGAGCATTCTGTTGTCTCCCCTAAATATCCCTCCTCTGCGTGCCATTGCAGAGCCCGATATCGATTGTCCAGCTCTATCTCCTGCTGGACCAACCTGTCCAACTCAGTCACCCATTGCTCCTGGGGCTGCTCTCCCAGGAATGCCATCCGCAATGCCCGTTGGTCACTGGCCCGTTGCTCTTGGGTTGGAAAGCACTTGCCCTGTTTTATACCAGCGAGACGGAGGGCTGCAATCCAGAGCTCCACCCGAATCAGCTGCCTGAGCTCCAGGTATTCATCCTCAGACACAGTCCTGGTGTACGTTGAAAGGATGATCCGCAGCAGCCCCGGGAATTCTGATGCCAGGTCCATATCTCCGCTGGGGTGACTGAAGTCTGCTATGCTGATCTTGGATCCAGTTGGAGGTTTGGATGTCCCAGACTTCAGACTTCAGGAAGCTTTCCCGCTGCTTGCCACCAATGTCACGGAACGCCCCACACTCCGCTTGAGTGCTTCCGTCATATACCGCTTCCTAAGTTCTGGAACACGAGTCCAATGGATCTGGCTATAGGAACCCCAAGAACTAGACAACACCAGTCTTGGAGTACATCAGAACTGCTTTTTATTTTGAGATTTCACAGACCTTTATACAGCAGGGATGACTGAAAGCTAACCTAATTAACATGAGCTAATTTACTACAAAATGTACCCAGACCAGATGACAGACTTGTAGGCACCGAGCTTCACACATTAATATAAACACAATAGCTGGAGCTAATTACAACTAACAATACAAACAACAATCTCCCCCCTCCTCAGCCCAGACCATTCGTCTATTAGCCAGTGCTGGTGGCTAATGTGATCAGCTCTCTCAATTAACAAACAACAATGGGTGAAAAGACTCTTAGAGCCACACTAAACACATTATAGCAGAATTGATGACATTAGCATTTAACAGTACGAGTCCCAATGGTATAAATCAGTCACCATTCTAATATGGCATATAAAGGGTTCCAGAGTCTGTGTGTTTTGGGGGGACATGGAGCTGAATCCATAGTAACATCAACCCCAGGGTCCCCAGGCATACAGCTCACAGAGAGCACCATTCCCCCAAATGCTAGGGCCCATAATCGGTGGGCAACAGGCTTGCATACAGTCCTCTCCAACAGCCTCCGTCCTGGCCAGGTCCGTGACACCCTATAAGGGATTCTGTGGATGCTGGTGAAGCAGCTTCCACAGGAGGTATGAGGGCTCCTTTAAAAGGCCGAAGAGCAGGGGATCCTGGGCTGTGCTGCTCACCTGAGTCCCCCGTGGTGTCTGTGACTGAAGCCTGTGAGCCGCCGCCATCTTGGATATCTGAGGTGCTGTCCCCACTCGGGAAATCTGCTTGTCCAGAGATCTGCGGACGGGTCCCACTAACTTGGGGGTGTGCACCCCCCGTTCCCCTATCCTAGTGAGGTGTCCTGGCGAGTATACGATTGTGCTGCTGGCTCGCGTAGACGCCGATTCATCGGAGCACAGCAGAGCTCCCCGACTACGCGGCCATCTCAGAAGCTGCCGCACATGCGCCAGCGTGCACAATATTTTTAAAGGAGCTTTCTCCCACATGCAGAATCGCATCGCATTTGAGGTGCCCTGAAAGGATAAAGGCACCTAATGCGTGTTGTGCAGCAATTGCCACACAATTTAAAATCAGATTGTATGGTGTGTGATAATAGGTTTTCTCCTTCTTTGGAGGTGGTTCCGGATCCCCCCCATTCCAGTGCAGCTTTTACTGCCTTAATGAATGGTGGTATTGGCGCAAAATCAAAGCCCGAACCTTCAGAATCCTCTGCTGAGTAGGAGGCGATATCTTCTCCCTCTGCCTGGAAGGCTGGCTGTAATACTGGGTCTGGGGAATCAGCCTGCCTAATCTGCTGGGCAGGAGTCACGCCTGAAGTGCCTGGTAGCCCTCTAGTTAGAGAGGGTTGAATGGCTTGGTTTAGACCTGGTGCAGGGTTCACACTGTTCGTCCGTTTCTGTCCCTGGTTGCCCGACACGACCGGAAAAATTCTGTCAGGGAGTTGGAGACTACTTATTTGAGCAAGGTTGACACCTGCTAACTCTCATACTCCTGGTCTCTGGCAAGCTGCCTGGCCTGAAGCAGTTGCTGCAAAGTAGCTTTCCAGGCATAGGGTCATCTCCACATGACCAACATTTGCCTTTCTGAGCCCTCGGAGGAGAAGCTTTGTGCGTTCTCTTAAGTGTACGTTTGCGCCCTTTGTACTGGGGTCTGCCAGGACTGGAAAAATCCTGATGATCCAGAGGGCCTCTGGACCTTCTAGAGTGGAAGTGTGAGCGGCCAGGACTGCAACAGACAGGAAGACACAGTTGTCAGGGCAGAACGCACTCTTTTTCCCATTTTTTTCTTACTTACCCAAAGTTGGCCCTTACCTGGTATTGCGGTGAACTTGGTTATGAGGTGTTAGGCTCATGCTGCCGAAAGAACCAAAAGGTGCAAGGGGGACTGCAGGAAGGAAGGAAACGAAGCGAACTCTCACCTCTGTTCTAATCAAAAAAGGGCTAGTACAATTAGAAGGGAAGCCAACGCCCATCCACACAAAAGGACACCATTAAGCTGGCTACACATCATACAATCCTCTGCAGATCCTTCCACAGAGAGCGCCCTATGTAGAAGTCCGTAATGACGAAACCAGTCAGGGAGTGACCAACACGACATCTCGGAAGCGACGCTGTACGTTCCACCGTCCTCCACTGCCTACCCGGAGGTGTTTGCAGCTATCTGCAAGGAAACGGTCGCTCCATTCTGGACGGCTGATAACAGTGATAGCGTCCCCTGGGTCACATACTTTCTTTTGCTTGTGTTTTTTAACTTGATGTACGCCAGGTCCGCTTGTATCTGGGGGGGGGGTTTGTCTAAAAATAAACGAGATTACACTATGTGCCGACTTTCTTGTATTTTATGACACAACTCTGGAGCCCCTGTACTGGTGGATCTTGATGGTGCTGTGAATCTGAGTGGCTGTTTATTCTACCATAACGCTGATTAATATTGAGATTCTGGCGAGTTTGACCCCCTGGGGGAGTGTGCTGCACAAGGTGGAATTTGTTCACGTTTTCTAGTGAAAGGTGCACATTTGACCACTTACATTCTACAATCAAAACCTTTTTTGAACTGCTTTACCATCTACTGCCTATAGACTTTTATGTGTGGGGGAAGAACACATGCTGTGATATTGCGTTTTTTATCACGTTTAATTTTAGCACTGTTTTAGTATTTTAATAACCTAGTGTTTGAACTGCTTATTTTTATACTACGGTTCGGTATTGTTTTTGCTCTTTTTAACAGCTGCTTAGTACCTTGTAAATAATGGGATAGTTATATTTCAAGGATTACACTCATTTCTGCTAACAGATTTGTGATCTACATAACAGATATGTTATGTGGAGCATTGAAGCACTTCTAGAAATATACCTTCCATCGCTCAGTGGGAATGGGGGCTTAAAGTGGTTGTAACCCTACTTAAAAGGGCACGAGCTAGTACTGGTGTGCTCGTGGTGCCGGAGAAAGATCGGGGTTGGGGGGGGCTGCAGCACCACAGAAGGTTTTTCATCTTAATGCATAGAACCAAATTTTTCGGTCATTTTTATTCGTATTTCAAGGAAGGTAAACATCCCTTGTTAATAGAAAAAAAAAAAAAAAAAAAAGGAATCCCCGTTTAACTGAAACAGAAGGAATCTGTAGCTGCTGATCCATTCATGTTGTCCCCATTCATAAATATTCAATCCCTCGCTTTCCCTAAATATAAGGAGAAGTAATAGCATTGTAAACAATACCATGTGATCACTGCTATAACCTTAACAGCAATTGCATGTACCAGCCCCCCGGTTTAGTACAGTGTCTGCCTACTGAGCTGTCTAACAACAGCTTAGTACACATTGATTACCAGGCAGATCAGCTGCCAGACAGCAACTTATCCAGAGACATTTATGAACAGCACTGGGTAAATATATATGGCTGCGGGTCCACCATTACAAGATGAACCCCAGTAAGAAAGGGGTTAAAGAAAGTTGAAAAACAGACGTACTGGCCAATCACAGGTAATAAATGTTATGGGGAGGGGGGGGGGGGAGAGACACGACACAGAAAACAAAAAGAGCATGCTGTGGTAATGCTACTGACAGACTATCATATGTCATCGTTTATTTTGCCCATAGCTACACTTTAACCTCCTGCTGAACTGCGGCAGGTCCGCTCATACAGGCAATCACGTACCTGCACGTCCATGCCTTTCTACCGGGTTCACGCACGTGGAAACTTGAGCTGCCATTTACTGCAGCACAAGCTGATCGGGGGTCCCAGCCAATGACTTATGGCCAGCACCTGCTGATCGGCTGAGTGAATGACAGAAAAGAGCCCAGGGTTGGTAAACACAGGGCTATCTACAGACAACAGTGACGTGACTTTTTTTTTTCTTCCTGCAGGGAGTAAAAACCGACTTAGTAAAAACAGAACACACACACTAAAGTGGTTGTATACCCCCAATGCGGAAGTTGTACCCATAGGTACTGCAAATATCTCCTAAACGTGTGCCGTTTAGGAGATATTTACCTTGAAGTGCGCAGATAATGTCATCAGCGCATGCGCTGTGAAGAAACTGCCCTCTGTGCTGTTTTTTCAGTAGCAAGTGCCGTGACCGACGGCCCCCATGCGCATGAGTGACGTCACGCAACTACGGCCAGTCACAGAGCTGGAGTCTGCAGCCCCGGAAGTTAGAGGGATGAAGATGGATGCGGCCTGCAGCGGTGACACTGCGGGCTTCGCTTGCAGGTACGCGGCACATAATGAGCCAGTATGTGATTCCCTACGCATTTCGACCAAAGGGTCTTCAACAGGGGCATGTGGTAAGAGCATCTACATTTCATTCAGATATGGATGACCTTCCATCTTGATGTCTCTTCAACAGACGGAATCTGTCTCGCGTGTGT
>NC_133328.1:310832898-310984617 GCF_042186555.1 Aquarana catesbeiana
ACACACATTTATACATGCGTTTATAGAATATGCATTTATGCGCTCATGCAAAGGTGTTTATGCTAGTAAGCAAGCATGTGTTTATTCAACATGCTTGCTTTCAACACATGCAAAACGTGCTTATTCAAGTAAGCATGTATTTATGCAAACATGCGTTCATGTGCAATTGCGTCTATGCTTTAGAGCTGCACGATTCCGGCCAAAATGAGAATCACATTTTTTTGCTTAGAATAAAGAACACGATTCTTGTGGCGCAAAATCTTTCACATTATACAAATAAAATTGGGCTAACTTTACTGGTTAGTTTTTTATATTATTATTATTCATTAAAGTGTAATAAAAAAAAAAAAATTGCATTCAAAAAGACATTGACACAAAATATTACAACCACCACCATTTTAATTCTCTAGGCTCTCAAAAAAAATATTTTTTTTTCTAATAAATAAAAAAATAATAAATAATAATAATAATAATAATAATAATAATAATAATATTATATTTAATAATAATAATAATAATAATAATAATATTTATTCGGGGGGGAGGGGTTTAAGTAATTTTCTAGCAAAAAAAAAAAATTTTTTTTTTTTTACTTGAAACTAACAAATGTCAGAAAAAGGTTTAGTGTTTAAGTGGTAAACTTTCCTCATCGAAGTGCAGTCCTTTGATCTAAAGGACAAATCGTTACAATGTTTATACTTTGTTCCACTGCTAAAGAATGTTGTGATACTTGGCAGACTGCCCAATTTTTTTTTCCCCTTTCTTTTGATGGCTGTCGGCTTTAGCAGAGCGAATTCTCTGCATAGAAAGAATCTGGAAATACTTCATCGAGATCGCAAGGGCGAAAAAAAAAAAAAAATTGCGATAAGGATTCTTTTAACGATTAATCGTCCAGTTCTACTATGCATCATGTGTTCATTTATATGTATGCAAAATGTGTCTCATGTAGACATGTGTCTATGCGCCTTACGCAGACACGAGTCCATGCGACACATGTTTCACGCAGACATGAGTCTATACGACATGTGCATGTGCCTTACGCAAACATGAGTTGAGTCTATGCAACACGAGTCTATGCGCCCTATGCAGACATGTTTTTAGCAAACATAGGCTTTTAGCAAACATAAGTTTTTAGCAACATGAGCTCTCAACAAGCATAAACTTTTAACAAACATAAGCTTTTAGCCCAGTTTGCAAGTAGGCACCTGTTCAACTGCACCAGGCCCCATACCAGTTTTGTGTCAAATACACATTATTCTTGAGACGCACCACTTTAAAAGTACACTGCTAGGGGTGTATCGACTTACAGTTGTACAGGCCCCCCGGATTAAGCAGTAAGTATGCAGTATATAACCATGACTTGTCTGGCAACACAGTTCTCCCATAGTAAGTACACACACTTCACTAGTATCCATGGGCTACCGTTATGTCTCAAGAGGCCCAGCTGAATCTGCCGAGCACACAGCCACCCCTTCAATACCTGCCCGGTAGCCTCCCTGGCGGTTTTCCCGAGTGTGGCTCGGGGTTAAAATTCAGTACCATTAGCGGTAACCCCGAGCCACACTCGGGATCGCATTGCAGGATCCTGGGGCGGCGTTACTTACCTTGTCCCCGGGATCCTGCGATGTCCCCCGCGGTGTCCGAGGGCTCCGTCCTCCTCCGAAGCCTCTCCGTGCCAGGCTCCGTTCCCTGCGAGCGGCGCGACGCACTGGGGCGGAGCCTGGCGGCAAATTAAAAAAAATGTCAAAATCATAACACATACAGTACTGTAATCTTACAGATTACAGTACTGTATGAAATGATTTCACATCCCTTTTGTCCCCAGTGCTCTGGCCCATGCCCTGCATGCAGTTTTATATTATATATCCTGTTCTTTCTGCCTGGAAACTGGAGATTGTCCATAGCAACCAAAAAGTGTCCCTTTACGTCAAAAGTGGCTTTAGACCAGCTAGAAAACAGCGATAGTAAATTAGAACACTTGCAGAATTGAGCGATAGTGAATTGTGGGGAAATTTATTTTATTACTATTTTTTTTAATTATTAATTTTTATTTATTATATTATAATTTATGTTTTTGTGTTTCAAACTTTATCATACCCGGGATATCTACTAGACTCTGGTTTGGACAGATTTAAGTGTGTTATTGTTAAGATTTACAGACCTACAATATAAAACGCCAAATTTCCATGCAAAATAATTGTACCGCTTTCAGCGCCTAAAATCCGAAATAATCATACCGCCAGGGAGGTTAAGAAATAGGCACCTGCACCCTTTAGTGGCTGGAGGAGAAACGGCAGCCCATATTCCTAAGAAGTACACAGAGCATGTTTAAAACAGCACACTGCCCCTAGGGGCTATTAAGAGAACACCAGACAGTCAGATTTTTTTATAAAGAGAAACTGCAAACAAATGCAGACTTCCCATTCATGCTTCAGGACTCTGAACATAACAGGAGTCCAATCTTCACCCATCACGGCGAGCTTTGTCATAAAAGACCTTCAGGGACTGGGTGACCCCTAATGTGGGGTCCACGCCCCTGGACCTGTATAGCACCCTGCAGGAAAGCACCTTGGTCAGAACACTGCACAGGGTTCCATTATGCAGGGTCCAGCGCCGGCAAACCTCAAGGAATATTCTCTCCTTCCTTTGAGGCTTGGGTACCATCTATTTTGGGCTGACAGCTTTTTTGAATGGATGTGAATAAAGTCCATGATTCTAAATAGAACAGTCCAGGCCTCCAAGTATGCTCCAACAGTATCACATCAGTGACCATTTCCACCTTGCAGACACTAGCAAAAAAACGTAGTCCTTCCTGTGCAGGAGGAGTTATATAGGGAAAGTCTTCCTGTTTGACTGCCAGTAGGTGGCGTGTAACCCATATAGATATTATAGCTGCTCGGTTTCTCGCGATGTACGATAAAGAAAACCTACGTTAGACTTTCCATTAACTATTTTTATGAACCTTCCAGGACGGCACACCTGAGAGATCAGGGCTCCTCCCTACAGGAAACACAATCAATTAACAGCTTGTTACAAGTCCCCATTCTTCCCCTTGATCCCTAGTTTGTAATAAAGTAATCCCAAACCGGTTCACAAGGAGAATCACTCCACATAGGTACTCACCACCTAGTGTTCAATTAATTTTCCCTCCACATAGGGCGAGAAGTAAGCCTGCCGTCCTGGGAGGTTCGTAGAAATACTGTTACCAGCAAGTCTAACGTAGGTTTTCTCCCATCAGGACGGCACACCTGAGAGGATAATCAAGTAAACACAGGCCTACCTTCAGGGTGGGGCCACAGCTTGTAGGACCTTCCAGCCGAAGGCCAAGTCTTGCTGTGCCAACACTTCCACATGGTAGTGCTTCAGGAACGTATCCTGACTGAACCAGGTGGCCGCGCTGTGGATTTGTTCCCCGGAGGCCCCCGCTTTTTGAGCCCAGGAAGTTGCTAGTGACCTGGTTGAATGGGCCTTAACCTTTGCCGGTACTGGGACTCCAGAACTCTCATAAGCTGTCATGTACATGGGTGTATTTGAACCGGGATGTTCCTGGTCCCACAGCTGCAGTCTTACTTGTTGTGCCACAGAGGAGCTCTGGAGTTATAGTTATGTTCTCTTACTTTGATGCATTACCTTGGACTCACTAGCCCCACCTGCTGCCAGCTGTGGACAATCTACAATCAAAGCAGCCCATAAATAGCAGCACTTCCTATCTCTCAGTGCCCGTTTGTTTGGACTAACTTCCTGGGCGTTTTGACTGCTTTTTGACTCTGAATATTCTGCCTGTATTCCTGACTACTCTCTAGCCTGCCGATTTTGTACTTCACGGCCTGCTCGTGTATGACCTTTGCCTGCCTGACCAATCTCTGGATTTCGATTGTGTACCACTTTGCCTGATCTGTTGCCGTCCTGATCTGCCTAAGTTTTCGCCTGAATCCTCAGCACACAAGCTCCACTTCGGACACTACCTATCACAGGTACCTTACATAAGCCAGGGAGATAGCGCCCCTGATCCATCTCGAGACTGAGGCTTTAGAAGCCTGAAGTCCATTCCTTGGCCCAGCGTACAAAACTAGTAGGTGATTGGATCTCCTAAACGCTTTTGTTCTCTGTAAATAGGTAAGGAGACACCTTCTTACATCCAGGCAATGACATTTATTTTCTGTCTCATTTTTTGGTTTTGGTTTATCACAAAAAGACAGCAAAAGTTATATCTTGCGTCCTATGAAATAAGGATGCTACCTTTGGTAGATACAAATGGTCTGGCCTGAGGGTGACTATCTGGCTGTATCAATAAGAAGGGTTCCTTCATGGACAGCCCTTGTAGATCCCCAATCCTCCTGGCCCTGGTAACTGCTAACAGAGATTATATTTTTAAGGTTAGAAACTTAAAAGGAAACCTCCTCTATATGTTCAAATGGGTGTTTAGATAACACCTAACACCCTTGTCAAGTCCTATGGTGGGAAACTGCCTTTGGAGACTGGGGAAACTCTTTCCCTGGCCACCAAGAAATGTTTAATGAGGTCTTCCTTTGCCAGTCTTGAATCAAGATAGCAGCCCTCTCGGTCTATCTCTACCCGAAGGGTGCTGACCACTAGGTCCTTGTCTACTCTGTCCTGGAGAAACTCCAGGATAACAGGAACAGTGGTGGAGGTCATCTGTTTTTTTTTTTTTATTGCCCCAGGAACAGAAAGTCTTTCAAATTTTGGAATAAATCTTTTTAGTCACTGTTTTTCTGCTCATAAGGAGGGCAATTATCAATCTTTCTAAGCAGCCCTTATGTTTTAGGATCTGGCGCTCACTACACAGGCCGTTAGTTGGAGAAATTCCGGCCTTGGGTGTAGTACTGGCCCCTGACGGAGAAGATCCAGCCTATTCGGGAGCTTCCATGGCTCTGCCACGGATTTTAAGCTTGCGAACCAAGCTCTCCTTGGCCATCAGGGTACTATCAGGAGGAGCTGGTCTGGGGACTGGGCTTCTTAAGGACCCACTGAATCAGTGCTAGGGGTTTGAAGGCGTATGCCAACCTGCACTGCCAGGTCTGAGTCAGGGCATCTAAGCCTTCTGACTCCCTCTCTTGGGAAATCGAGAAATATCTCTTTACCTTCCTGTTCTGCCGGTTGGCGAAAAGATCTATTTCTGGACTTCCGAAGCGCTGCACCAGGGTTTGAAATACCTCAGGGTTCCGTTCCCATTCCCTCTGCCTTATCAACTGATGAAGTCTACCTGGTTGTTGCTTGTCCCCTTTATGTGGACAGCTGATATGGAGAGAACTTTTCCCCTGATCCAGTCCAGGATCTCCTTGGATAATTCTAGAAGGGGTCTGGACTTGGTGCCTCAAGTAGGCTACGACAGTGGCGTTGTCAGGGCTTACCTGAACCTCCTTTGCTCAGGATGCTTTCTTGAAAGGCCTCCCCCACCGCTTTGAGCTCCCTGTAGTTGATGGACATTCGACCTAGCAAGTCGTTCCATTGACCTTTCTCCTTTCCTAGTTGGGCCCCCCAGGAACTGGCATCTGTGGCAACTTTTACCGGATCCCACTGCGCCCATGGACTGCCTCCCTTTAGGTTTTTGGCTATTGCCCACCACTCTAGGGAGGACAGGACCTGAGGGGGTGAGCACTCTTTTTGTCCCAGGACAACAGGAAGAAGTGAAGGACTCTTGAGTGAAGATGCGCCCAGACTATGGCTGCTACACTTGCCTCTGCTAGGTTTTTGTAAAAATCCTTGGGCTGGCTGTTAACCAGAACGGGAGGGCTCTGAACTGCCAGTGAAAAAATCTCCCCTCCGATGACTACTGCAAACCTCAAGAATGCCTGATGATCCACGTGAATTGGCATATGCAGGTAGGCATCCTTGAGGTCCAGTGTAATCATGAATGCCTCCTTCATGAGGTTTTTGCGTACAGAGTAGATACTCTCCATAGTAAACTTTTTGTATTCCAAAGAACTTGTTCAGGTTTCTAAAGCCTCGTACACACGATCAGATTGTTGGCCAACAGAGCGTCAGCCTTTTGTCAAAATCTTGACTTGCATACTAAACGACACACTACTGTCAGCCAACAAACACAAATGTAGTGACGTACTACACGGAATTTCAGCTCGAGCGCCACCGTTTGGGCACCTTCTGCTAATGTCGTGTTTGGTGTGCATAGATTCTTAGCATGCGTGTTTGCACTTTGGACTTTTGTGTGACGGAATTGTGTACAGACGATACGAAAATCTGACAACAGACCGTTGTCTGCCGAAAATTTACTAGCCTGCCATCCAACATTTGTTGGCTGAAAGTTGGACAACAATTGTCTGAAGGAGCATACTAACAGTCAGATTTTAGGCCAACAGTCTGTCATCACACAATCCCCTGCCAACAATCGGATCGTGTGTACGAAGATTTAGGTTTACTATCAGCCAATACTTTTCTGGCGGCTTGCGAACAACGAATACATGGGAGTAGAACCCTTGGTATTACTGTTCTTTTGGTACTGGTACCACTACCTGCTGTTCTACCAATTCCTGGGTACCATCCAGAAGGGCTGATCTTTTCAGGGCATCCCTGGGGGGGGGGTGTGTAAGGGTGATAATAGAGGGGGGGTTGCTAAAAATTCCAAGCGATAACCTTCTCACAGGATCTGGCAGATGTAAGTGCTGTCTGATATCTTTTCCTACTGAGGGACGAAGTGGAACAGCCGATTAACCCCCCCCCCCACCCCCACCCTGATCTTGACATCACTTAGTTTCTTTGGTGCCGACCTTGGGGGAGGAAAACAATAACATTTTCCTCTTTTGCCTACCCCTACCATCTATTGGGCTCTTTTTTGGCTCTATGCTGCGGTTGCCCCGGGGAGGCCACAAAGTTTTTTTTTTTACCCTTTTCTGAAGACCTAGACAGAACGTCGTCCAGGACCTGGCCATGAGCCCTGAAAGGGAAGGCTGCATAGTTTACCCTTTGATGTAACATCACCTTCCCAGGCCTTAATCCAGACAGCTCTTCTAGAGCTAAGTTAATTAATGCGGCCATTTTAGGTGAGGCTCTTGCAGACTCAACTGCGGCATCTGCAAGGTAAGCGACTGCTTTTCCTATCACTGATAGGGAGTCATGGATGTCATCTGTGGTCTGACCTGACCTGGCATTCCATTCCCCCCCCCCATCCTCCTCTTCCTGAGCTAGAGGTAGTGACTGAGGGTGAGAGGAGAGCACTGGGACCCCCTCCGAAGAGACTTTCCTGGGAGGATGGGCCTTCCCTAGGGGCAAGCTCCTCTGGGTCAGGGCCTTGGACTGATGACTTCCCAGACGGATTCACAGAAAGATTTGACTGTTGCCAGCATTTCCATCTGCATAGATGAAAGGAACTGCTAATTTATTGATACACTTTATAGCAAAAGGGCTTGGAATGGGACTTTGGGAGCTTATCCTTACAGTACCCACATTTTATTTGAGGAGCTATGCCCTGTTGCGGCAAGAGGCTGTTTATCTGGGGCCGCTTGGGTTCCACTGGGGGATTCTGTAAGACAAGAGATAGAGCATACATGTCATTTTACTCTGTCTTCCCCCTAACTGCGGGCTTGTACTGCGGAGGGAAGGGGAAGGTGATTGGTGAAGCCCGGCCTGTTCTGGCAGGTCCAGGAATTCTCAGACCCCTTAGAAGCCAGGACCTCTCACCCCCTCCCTTTCCAAGGGGGGTTTCTATTCACTGTGCCCCGACCTGGATCCGCCCGAAAGTTGTAGTCGCCATCCCTTCCTCCTGTTCCATGAGGAGGTTGGCTGGGTCCTGCTTGTGGGCCTAGTACAGTGAGCCGACCGTTGTCCGCCACCTTGCTTGGTCTGTCCACGCCGCTCTCCACGCTGTTCTCCCAGCGTTTAACACTTCTGGGTTGCGCTGTTCCTCTGGCGCCGCCCACTTCCTGTGATGCGGCCGTGTACCAGAGTGAGGCTTGGAGCGCAGCACTTCCTTGCAATATGATTCCAGGAAATGAAGAGAGCGGGTGGCAGCAGCGATGGCGCACACTCCCTGTGTGAAAAGCGCTGGTGCAGCCTTGAGGGTGACCTGTGAGAAGGACAAGCCTGCAGGTTAGTTCAGCCCTCCCTGGCCTCCCTACAACCTGTCTCAACAGGTGACCATTCGACCCTCCCCAGTAATTTGGTCTTTAAACAAAAACAAACATGCTGCTGTGTTCGGAAGAAAGACAATCAACACTGGGGATCAAGGGGAAGTGTAGGGACTTATAACAAGCTGTCAATTGATTGTGTTTGCTGTAGGGAGGAACCCTCATCTCTCAGGTGTGTCGTCCTGGAAGGTGATATGAGAAAGGCCGTTTTATCCTGTATGCACAGATCCTCCCCCTCCTGCACTGTCTATCTGGAGAAGGCCAGTTAACACAGGCAGAGTAGCCGATCTGCACATGCTCAGTTGTGTCTTTTATGCTGGAGAGAACATTACTTGTTCTCAGAGCTAGCCAGGTCACATTGACATCACACATGCGGGCATGTATACAGGCTGTAGTGAAAATCTATGGTTGCCACCTCATCCCTTTAAACCCGAACACATATTAATTACACAGGTTCTGTGGCTGATTAAGGTGGTAATTAAACTTACTTGGTGCCTTATCTGCATTTAATTAGCCTCATAACCTGTGTAATTCATATGCGTTCGGTTTTAAAGGGATGAGGTGGCAACTCTATGAAAATCTCCTTCCTGAACTCTCAGCACTGAAGAAACTGTGCAGTTTATCATGTAACTGTGGTATACAGATCATCCAAAAAGGTATATAGTGGCAGTATTTTAATGTAAAAAGAAGATTTATAAGCTGTGGGCACTGTGGGGGGGGGGGGGGGTGAACTATTTTCATATTACTGGGTTTAGTAACACTTTAATGCCTTAATGTGCCAAGATGCACATGGTGCATCCCAAGCAAATTTCATACTTCTTTTTTAAGCTATGGCAAAAAAATAAAATAAAACTGGAAGCTGGGTGATTTCTATACAGAACTGCACCAGATTTTGCACTCTGCAATCTTAGCAAATCTCACCCCGAGTACAGTGTGCTGCAGTCAGTGCCCGTTTTAGGAGTGTAGGCACTTGCATCTCCTTCTGTTGTTCCTTCCAGGTTAGCACTCTCCAGTCTGTAACGCATGTGCAGTGATGTGATTGGCTAGCGTCGATGTGAATATCTCCTAAAAATGGTGCACATTTAGAAGAGATTTGCTGTACCTACAGGTGAGCCATATTCTAAGCTTCCCTAAAAACAAAAAAAGGGAGGAGGAGGAAGAAGGGGGGGGGGGTTAAAGCGGAGCTCCACCCAAAAAGGGGAAGTTCCCCTTGAACCACTTCAATACCAGGCACTTACCCCCTTTCCTGCCCATTTTTAGATTTCAGTGCTGTCGCACTTTGAATGACAATTGCGCAGTCATACAACACTCTACCCAAACTACATTTTTAGCATTTCTTCCCACAAATAGAGCTTTCTTTTGGTGGTATTTGATCACCTCTGGGGTTTTTATTTTTTGCTAAACAAACTAAAAAAGACCGACATTTCTGAAAAAAGAAAATAAAGTTTTTCTTCGTTTCTGGTATAAAATGGTTTTCTCCTTCACCGATGAGGCTGCACTAATGGGCACTGATATCTAGAATTAATGGGCACTGATAGGCTAGGATGATATGCAGCACTAATGAGGTACTGACAGGCATTACTGATGGGAACTGATTGGCAATTCGGGTGAGCACTCATTGGCATTGTGGTAGGCACCTCTGATGGGGGCTGCGCTGATAATCAATGTGCTGATTGTCAGTGCACATCACCCTGACAGGAGAGTCGCTGATTGGCTTTACCTGTCAGCACGAGCCAAGGATGATTACCGGCACTTCCTGGTTCACGCTGCGATTGGTCACAGCTGATCATGTGGTAAAGAGCCTCCGTCAGAGGCTCTTTACCACAATTGGAGATGCGGTGTGTCAGAGTGACGCGGCTTATCCTGTTGCACGTCATATGAACCACTTCCCGGACGTCATTCTGCTATAGGCCGGGCAGGTAGTGGTTAAGGACTCGTTCCCCGATCCTCTTGAACAATTGCCACTTTTGAGGAGCGGGGGGGGGGGTGGGTGATTTGGCGAGCAGGTACCCAATTTTGACAGGTGCCCGCTTCCCACTTCGGGCGTGGTGGCCGCCACGGCGCTCGAAGACTGAAGTCCCCCCCCCCCCCCTGGAGTCTTCAGGGACACTGACAGGTTCCAAAAAACTGCATCCACCATTCACAATGTGCAGCGTGACTCGTGACAGTGGATACCCAGCTGTGAAGCCACAAACAGTCACAGCCGGGTGCCCGTAGTCAAGATGCCGGGGACCAAAGCCAGTGGGCGAGACCAACTGGGCTGAGCACACCACTGGATCATGGGACAGGCGAGTGGCTATTTTTAAAAGTCAGCAGCTACAGTTTTTGACTTATTTTTTTCCCAGGTGGCTGGAACTCTTAACACCTTCATGCATCACCCTGGTACCTTTTTTAGAGCCAGCGGTTGGCTTTCTTGGGATAAGAAACGATGTGGCTATAAGCCGCTCGGCTGTTATCCCAAGGAGCAGAAGGGGATGGAACATAACGCGCGCCACGACCCCCCCGCAGCTCTCCTGTCCCACCAGGTGGCGCTAGCGGCCAGCCAACACGTCCAACGGCTGGCCAAAGACCTGAGTGAAGCCGTAATCGGCTTCGTTTTGATCTAGTAACCCAGAAGCAATGTCATTACATCACTTTCAGTTTACTCAGCTGCCGATTTAAAAAAAAAAAAATTCCCTAATATTCCAAAATGCAGATTTTGGCGTTTTGAATGCTTTTAAGTGCAAAGGAGGGATTTAGGGTCTTATAGACCCCAGATCCCTCCATAAAGAGTACCTGTCACCGACTATCACAAGGGATTGTGACAGCAATAAAAATGCTCAGAATAATTTTTTTTTTTTTTTAAATTGACAGTGTAAAAAAAATAAAAAAAATTAAAGTACCACGTTCCTCCGTGCTTGCGTGTAGAAGCGAACGCATAATTCGCACCCTCAAATTTAAGGCATCGCCGCGGTCGTTAGAGTGAGAGCAATAATTCTAGCACAAGACCTCTTCTGTACCTCTAAACTGGTAACCTATAGAAATTTTTGAAGCGTCGCCTATGGAGATTTTTAAGTACTGTAGTTTGTTGCCATATCACAAGTGTGCGCAATTTCAAAGCATAGCATGTTATGTATCTTTTTTACTCGGCATAACATAGTTTTTCACATGATACAAAAAAAAAAAAAATATTGGGCTAACCTTACTGTTTTTTTTTTTTTTTTTTTAGTTCATGAAAGTGTATTTTTTTT
Organism: Aquarana catesbeiana; assembly: GCF_042186555.1. NCBI lineage: Eukaryota > Metazoa > Chordata > Amphibia > Anura > Ranidae > Aquarana > Aquarana catesbeiana. The sequence continues at coordinate 310,844,231 of NC_133328.1, forward strand.
TCCCAAAAAACTGTGTTTGAAAGACCGCTGTGCAAATACCGTGTGACATAAAATATTGCAACAATCGCCATTTTATTCTCTAGGGTCTCTGCGATAAAATACAGATTTTAGCTTGTAAGCAACAAACGTCAGAAAAAGGCGCATGCATTAAAGGGTTAAGCAGCGCTTTCTGTGCAATGCAGTCCCACCTGGCAGTGTTTATTTCACCCCCCTTCTCCATGGACAGTAAAGTGATGGATACTCACAGCTTCTGGTTGAGACCAGCCTGGCTGCTCGGTTGGAAATCACTAACTATGATCCCCAGCTGGCGGATGTTCTCTACAAACTTTTCCAGGTGTTCTTCCAGGTTATCAAACTTTTCCGCCATGTCGTCTGCCCTGGTCAGCCGCTCTAATGACCAGTCATACCCCTATGCGCTTTCCTTTGCCCTCCTCCACCATTACATATTAGACCCGCACACACAGATGGCAGCTTTATTCCACTTCCGTGTCCTCCTAGTCTTCCTGTTTATACTCCTCCCCCGGATTCTACACTGAGAAGGGGGACACAAGACGACAGCCAGCAACGTCACGCTGCAACACTGCATTGGTACACTCGGCGCATGCGCCCTCTGGAGATGCCGTTATCATTTTTGCGCATGCGCTGCCTATTTGTATTGTGTCTAGTGGATGGTTGTGTTATGCGTTGTGATGTTACTATTCATCCGGTGCTTGCAGATGAGAATGGAGAATGCTCAGGGACGTGAAATGTGATAGGAAACACACGTGGACTTTGTGTGACTGTGAAAGCCTTTGTCGGTTAATAGGTGCAGATTTTTGCAGCTTGTGTGCGGTGATATTTGCAGCACACGTGACATCCAATGTCTAGTGGCACCATGAAGGATGATGGCTCATAAATGCTGCATACCATTACAGCTGACAAAAGAGCACACAGTCACCGAAGGATCTATGCAGCTTTCCCACAAAAATTAAAGTGATAATAAATCTATGTTTTCTATTTATTTAAAAAAATAGCACCTCTTTTCTCCACCTTACGATTAAAGCTCATTATCAGAATTTATTTGACCTATATACACTCTACTTGTAAACAATATGTATAGTAGGTATAAATCATTTAAATACCTACAAAAGTAACTAAGGAAATGATATATATCTTTAATTTAGGTTTACGTGAACCCAATGTTTAATATTTGAAATTTCATGATATTTAACTATATAAACCCTACTGTAAAACAATGAGCTTACTTTATAGATCCTTGTAAACTTACTTTATGTATCCTTATGTATCTTTATAACATTGTATACTCAATAAACTTCTTTTGACAAGGAAAAAAATAGCACCTCTTCTTTGTAAATGACCCTTTTAGACCTCGTTCACACTGCGCCTAGGTGCACATTGATGCGATTTGACATGTCAAATCGGCGGCTATTGCCAGCAATGGCAACGTCCGAATTGGTGCGAGGCCGCACCGATTCCCAAAAGTAGTTTTATGTACTATTGGCGACTTTGGTGTGCGATTCGTATGGACATCTGTGCAGGAACCTGCACAGATGTCTCTGAAATCGCCCCCCCCCCCCCCCCCCCCGAAGTCGGACTGACGTGCGGGTATGAAATCGTGCAAGTTCAGCTGTACAGGGGGGGGGGGGGCGATTTGAAAGCCATCTGCGTGGGTTCCTGCACAGATGTCTATTGAAATCGCCCCCAAAGTCGCCAAAAGTAGTGCAGGAACTACTTTTGAAAATCGGTCCAGCACCGCAAAGTCAGCCTCGCACCGACTGGGATTGGGACAGTGCTGCGATTTGGCATGCGATTGGACATGTGGGAGGCAGTGTCTCAAGTAAGCGGGCAGCGGGACACATGGAAGGCAGCGGGACAGGTGGGAGGGAGTGGGACAGGTGGGGGGCAGTGGGACAGGTGGGGGGGGAGTGTGATGGCTGGGAGGGAGTGGGACAGGTGGGGGGCAGTGTCACAGGTAAGGGGGCAACAGGACAGGTGGGACAGGTGCGAGGCAGCAGGACAGGTGGGAGTCAGTGTCACAGGTAGGGGGGCAGTGGGACACATGGGAGGCAGTGTCACAGGTAGGGGGGCAGCAGGACAGGTGGGAGGGAGTGGGACAGGTGGGAGGCAGTGTCACTGGTAGGGGGCAGCGGGACAGGTGGGAGGGAGTGGGACAGGTGGGGGGGCAGCGGGACAGGTGGGGGGGCAGCGGGACAGATGGTAGGGAGTGTCACTGGTAGGGGAGCAGCGGGACACATAGGAGGCAGTGTCTCAGGTGGGAGGCAGTGTCGCACACACCTAGGGAAGCACCAGTCCTCCCAGCTCTCACATGTCTTCTTCTCCCTGACCTCCTCCTCCATGGGGCCCTCCGCTGGCACAACTGGCCCCACCCCACACGGCTCGGCGCACAATGGTACCAGACCGGAGTGGAGCTTGCATGCACAAAAGAGGGGGGGCTCCACCACCCAACCTCCTCCTCCATGGGTCCCTCCAACCTGGCACCTGACGTCACCCCACCCCGCGCCGTGTCTGACAGCGGGCCCCAACCTGCACAAACGTGGGATCCGCCCACCTCTCCGCCCCCCTGCTTCCTGGCAGCCGGTCCGCTCTGACAGCAGCTGCCTCGTGTTAGGGATATTCCGGGTTGGGACCTGTGGTCCGGGCCCCTCGGACAGGCGGGCCCCTTACATGTGTACCGGCTGTACCCCCCTGATGGCGGCCCTGCCTATAGGTAAGCTTTATTATAGGCTTACCTATAGGTAAAAATCGTCCATGGGAGTTTACTCCTACTTTAAAGTAGGAGTAAACTTTCCATTATGACCTTCCTCCATTTAAATCACTCTGAAACAATGTACATGTTTTTATGTTCTGCTAACCTTCACTGTTCTCCAGATATTAACCGATGTTCTCTCTAATGACACCACCCACGCATGCTCATACAAGCGACTAGTGGCAGCCCGTAATGAAGGGTGCAGGGGTGCCGCACCCCTATTTATGCTTCCGGCTAACTAATCGACATGCGGGATGCCGGACACGTGGATTCCAATGGGGTTTTTTTTTTTTGAAGCACGTGATGAGAGCCAGAGGCTCTAATAGGTTTTAAAAAAGGGTGGGCTCGGGGCGCAGTGCTCTCACCCAGTTGTGGGACAATAGCGAATGTATATTCGCTATTGACTTCCTGATTCTCTTCCCGGCCAATCAGGAAGTGGGTCATGAGACCTGTGGCCGAAAGGAGAAGCGCTCCTATTGGCCGCCTAGGAGGAGGAGGGAGGAGGCGCACGGCGGAAGCTGCCGTGATGCGGAGGAGACGCATGTGGAGCCGCCGCCCATTGGCCAGAGGAAACACTGTCCAATAGATGGGGTAAGTGCGGGGCTGGTGACCGACCGGGAGGGGGGGTAATTGACCTGACTGACTGGAGGGGGGTGGCTGTACGTGCATTATTTGCCGCCCCCCCCCACAGAAAAATACCACCAGCCGCCACTGCTAGCGACTATTCATGGCATGATCTGTGTGCCTTTAGTCCTTTCCAAACTGTGCCTTTGATGCTGTGCCTGCACCATCCAGTCTCCAGCATTGCATTTTCACAGGAGTACATCCCCATTTACTGCTTGGCTAATATTCAATGAGCATACGCAAAAGTTCGGCTATTTCTGACATGAAGGGTGGAAGTAAACTACAGTGTAGATGCGGAAGACAGCAGTTAATATGGAGCCGGCTTAGGACAGGATGCATGAAACAGAAATTATGCTGCTAAAAAGTAAGGCAAAACAGAGGAGGATAAACAATCATCCGGAAAGATGGAAAATGCTTCTCGTGTATTAAAGTCTACATACATTTAGGTTTCCGTAATCAGGACATAGAAAAAGTTAAAATATTTACTACTATAGTAATATGTATGCAAAAAATAGTATTATTATTATACAGGATAGTTAACAGTTTGCACATCACTTTAAATTATAAAGCGAGACAGTACAGTTACAATACAATTTATTACAAGAGGGTAAAGAGGGCACTTCTGAGAGCCTACAATCTAATAGGGAAGCGCAAGTGGTAAAAAAGGTAACAACTGCGAGGGATGAGTTGATGCGAGACTTTAAAGTTCAGTTGTTAGCTGAAGGCGGGATAGGCTTCCCTGACGAGAGGAGTTTTCAGGGATCGCATAAAAGTGAACAGGGAGTAGAAGATAGCCAGTCAGATTTGGGTAGAGAGTTCCAGAGGTTAAGAAAGACTCTGGAGAAGTCATGGAGATGGACATGGGAGGAGGAGACAAGGCAGCTTAAAAACAGGAGGTCTTGAGAGGAGTTGAGAAGACAATTTTGCATGGTATATTGAGAAAAGATTGGGGAGTTGTAAACGGCTTTGGGCAGAGTTGTAAACGGCTTTGAATATTGTTGTCATTTCTTTAATTTTTCAATTGTATTTACTGGAAGATAGTGAAGGGATTAACAGAGAGGGGTGGAGGCAGTGTTGCCAACTGTCAGTATTTTTACTGGCAGCCAGGAAAAAACAGGCACGTTTCTCCTGCCAGTAAATGCCAGTGACAGAAAAAGGTTGCCAGTAAGAAATATGGGTGCAACGCTTGGCTCGGAATTGCGCATGCGCAGTGCCAGTCTGGAGCTGGCCAAGACCATCCAACTGCCTTTGGCGCAGGTGGGGGGGCTGGTGCCTGAGTGTGTCGTGTGATGTCATGGTGCAAGGGTGCTAAGCAGAGTGGCTGGAGCCTCGTATGCGGGTCTGCAGGATGGGAGTAAGGCAAACCAGAAGTGGGACTATCAGTGCTGCTTGGACTGGAGTGGACTAAAGGGACCACCTGGTGTGGAGAGAGACTGTGACTCAGGAGGGGACGTTTTGTGTCAGTGATCTGTGCTGCTGCACACTGCTGTCAGTGTCACTTTGAGGCTGGGTTCACACTAGCGTGATGCCAGACATTGCATGGGATTCACATTGCTGTGCAGATTCCATGCGATGTCTGTGCAATGTGAATTCAGCCATACAGATTGTATGGCTGAATTCGCACCGCATTCGAACCAAAATGGTGCAGGATCCTTTTTTTGGTCCGCACTGGAATCAGATCGCATGGGTGTGAACACCCATGTGATCTGATTCCTGCACCTTTTGACATTTCGCATTGCAATATACGAACCGATCTGGGGATGTCATTAACTCTTTATTGACACCTGCAGCATTTCGCATAGGGCAGTGTGAACTGACTGCGAGTCCTATGCGATACAGGAACCGACACTGGAATCGTGCTGGTTCCCACATGGCTCTAGTGTGAACCAGCAGAGTCAATTTCATGTGTGTATGCCTGTCCATAATTTCTTGCCCTCCTGAGTCCTGTCCCAGAGCTACTTATTTACTATATGGAAAATAAAAAAAGAAATATGTTTTTTTCCTTAATATCTGCCTTAAAGGAGATGTAAAGTCAGAAGGTTTTTTATCTTAATGCATTCTATGCATTAAGATTAAAAGCCTTCTGTGTGCAGTAGCCCCCCTAATACTTACCTGAGCCCCCTCTATGTCCAGCGATGTCGACGAGTACCTCAGCCCTCCTGATTGGCTGAGACACAGCAGCAGCACCATTGGCTCCCACTGCTGTCAATCAAAGTCAGTTAGCCAATCAGGAGAGAGAGGGAACGGGGCCGAACCACAGCTTTGTGTCTGAATGCACACACAGAGCTGCAGCTCAGCTTGGGTGCCCCCATAGCAAGCTGCTTTATGTGGGGGCACTCGATAGGAGGGAGGGGCCAGGAGCAGTGAAGATTGACCCAAAAAGAGGAGGATCCGGTCTGCTCTGTGCAAATCCACTGCACAGAGCAGGTAAGTTTAACATGTTTGTTATTTAATTTTTTTTTTTTAAACGGGACTTTATGATCACTTTAAGTCACATTGCTAATTACATCTTGTATTTATTTGTAGTCTAAACACTAAAATGTGCACTTAAAACTGTAATTTTGTAACTTTTGGAAATGCCAGTAAAAATGTGGCTGTGCCAGTAAATTTCAATCTAGTAGGTTGGCAACACTGGGTGGAGGACACTGAATGGTTGGTAAGGTGGATGAGTCTGGCAGCAGCATTCATGATAGACTGAAGGGGGGTAGCCTTAGTAGAGGTAAGGGGGGGAGTTGCAATAGTCAAGTCAAGTGAATGAGTTGCTTGGTGGCTTGATTGGTTTAAAGCGGAGGTCCACCCTAAAATAAAAAAATTACATTAACATTCTCAAAAAAATATATAAAAAAAATTTGAAAAAAACCCCTGTTGCTAGGCAGTCTTCCTAATCTGCCTCTTCCTATTCCGCGGCGCTTCCTCCTCTTCGGCGAGCTGCCCTGTTGTATTCTGGGGCATGTGTATGTCCCAGAAAACAACAGGGCCATTCACAAAGCGCTGTGCGACTCGCGCATGCGCAGTAGGAAACGGGCAGTGAAGCCGCAAGGCTCCACTGCCTGTTTCCCTTCGTTAAGATGGTAGCGCCGGCACCCGATCCGATGGACGGATCGGTCTCGGGGGGCCGACCTCGCGGGCTCCCTGGACAGGTAAGTGTCCTTATTAAAAGTCAGCATCTACAGTGTTTGTAGCTGCTGACTTAAAAAAAGAAGAAAAAAATTGCGGCTTGAACACCGCTTTAAAAGGAGCATATTTTGGAGATGTTAGCAAGGTGAAGTCTACAAGATTTCCATAGTGATTGGTTTTGGGTCTGAAATAATAAACAGACACTTACCTGTCCCTAGATCCAGCTCTGCGCTCATGTGAGGGACTGTAACTGTGGGCACCGGGGTTTGACAGCTTGTGGCTTCACAGCCAGGTGCCCACTGCATATGCGCGAACCGCACTGCACATTGTGAATGGTCCTGCAGTATCCTGAGACTGGTGATGCGTCCCAGAAGACTGCGGGGAGGGAAGGGGAAAGGAGAACTTCTGCTCGGATCGCCTAGGTGATCTTTTAAAAAAATATTAGCACCATATTTGATCTTTCTCAGGAAGATGTATGAAAAATGTGAAAAAGATACACAACAGATTAAAATTGAACAGCACATAAAAATAATGATGTGTGAAAGAAATAAACCAAATAAATTTGGCTAGTGAATCCAGGTAAATCATTATATTCCTCCACTATCCTTGAGTAGTCATATAGACATATTGTCTGGTAGGGCCTGAGGGCCGAACAGTAAATTCAGTACCAAAGTGCCACGTGGTCCTTCTTGTGTAGAAAGAATTACTGTACTGAAATCTGCTAGAACCCTTACTGTGTTAAAAAGAATAAAGCATTACACCTCTGTAATAACGATTGTAAAAAATATATCCATATTTCATCATACACAAGGTCATTATTAGAAGTTCCTGTTCCATAAAGTGAAAGAGATTAATTTTTCAGTATAGGGGCCTTATGGAGAGATTGCTGCCCAGCAGTTTGAATTTAATAAGCGTACACTTCTTTGAAGCCATTTGATTATATCAGAATGGTTGTTTTATTGATACTGATAGGTGTGGAATTTTTACTCTTCCTACCTTGTGCTACATGTATTTGGAGAGACAGAGCCAGTGATACATTATTGCTGTCTGCAGTATTTGTTTGAAATGCAATCATTTGATATACAAAAAGTAAAACACAGTCAAAGATTATTTAATAGAAATAATAGCTGGCAATTAATTATCTTTAAAAAGCAATAATGAGATCATGATTATCTCAACTGAATGAAATTTGCAAAGTTGTTTTTTTTTTAAGTTTGCAAACGTATGAACCTTCATATAAATGTATGAATAAAATTCTACAACTAAAACTAAAGTTTAGGTGTGGCTTTTTTGCATAGTTCATTGGTCCAGATTGGACCAGTTTCATTATGTATGTACTATACCTGCTTGATCCCTATGGAAGCAGGAAATCACTGTTGCAGACATTATTACTGCAGTGATGGCTGCTAGCTTCCAGGCCCCATGCCAATCAGCTGCCCTACTGCATAGTGAACACAAGAGGTTGCTTGCTCAGCACTGGTGACATTTAGAAAATGCTATGCATTTTCTCAGTGGATGCAAAGCATTCTCTGATTGGATGGTGTGAAAAGGACAGGTGGAGAGTCACAATATCCACCTCATCCAATCAGAGAATGCTTTGTATTCATTGAGGGAAATGCAAAGTGTTCTGTGAATGGTGCCTGTGCTGAGCAAGTGACTGCCTGTGTTGACTATGCAGCAAGGCAGCTGCTTGCACAGGACACCAAAGCTAGTGGTGATCACTGTAGTAGGAGTGCCTACTACAGTGATTTCCAGCTTCGTCAGGTATTGATCAGGTATGGCACATGCCTAATTACATTGGTCCAAGCTTCTGACTTAGTGGCAGCATCATCCGAGACACCTTATTCTTCTTGTCTGAGCATAGAAGAATTCTCTTTCCAAATGTCTTCTCTGAAAACGGAGATTGTGTCATTTCTCAAAATATTAATTAAAAAGGCTAGGAAAGCCTGCAGCCCCTCGGTTTTTACTCAATCTTTTGATTTAGATTTTTCTGACTGGTTGGATGTGGAAGAGGATAAGGTAACATAGGGGGAGCCTTCTGATTCGGATGAGTCTGTGATGAATCTGTGGAAGAAGTGTCACCCAAATTGAACAATACATTTTCAGTGCTTGTAGAGGCATGCAAATGTCTTATGTTTAACTCTATGGTGCCCAAGGGCCTAAAAATTACCATCATGGGTCCTAGGAAACAGAAGAAACCTCTGAATGTGTTTCTTAATGTGTTCATGCCTTAGTGAAGGATGTTTTGTGTGAAGATTGGAAACATCCAGAAAGGTGTACATCCTCCTAAGCGCTTTGTGCAATATCCCGATGAGGAGTTCTCCAAGAAATGGGTTTTTTCTCAAGGTAAACACAATACTTGCCTCAATAAAACCCTCACAATTCAAGATAAAGCGGTTGTAAATCCTCAAGTTTTTTTCACCCTAATGCATTCTATGGGAAATGTTGGTCCAGTGAGCCAGCCTGTAAGAAAAGATAGGAAAGGATGTCATTTAAAGATGAATGCTTCTTTCTGGAGTCTTTGAATCCCTGTACCAAGAAGTTGACAGGTATAGAAATTACTTGTTTGTCCATTAAGAAGATGAGGCTCTCTTCCAGTAAGCCGTGTTTGAACACATTTCTACCTCAACCAGTCAACAGCCTCATTCAAAATCCCAGTTCACACTTTTTTTGCTCATTTTAACCAGGGATGGAGGCACATATGTGCTTCATCTAAAGTCCCAAAGCTCCCCATTTTACATATGCTCAGGGATGGAGGTGGTTTATTTTTAGATAGGCAGTGCTCCCTGCCATCTAGGTGTGAGATTTGTCCGGTGTGGTAGTGGATCCTTTTCCGGGTCCACACAAATGGGACCTATCAACACTATGTTGACAAGGCTTGGTACATTTTGCAGCATACTAGCAACCCTGGTGGTGAGTTGTGGGTACCTCGACATCAGCGCCGTTTGCTGTCTGATACCCAGGAGCATAGTTGCCAACATTGTAAAAAAAAAATGTGGAACACTTTTGTGGCTGTAGGCGGAGCTGTCCAATAATTAGGGGGCGGGGCATTCGTCAGCAGGCGTGGCCTAGCAAAAACAGACAAGTGCGGCGCGAAGCGCGCCACTGCGAAAAATGGGCGTGGTTTACGCGAAATTGTGGGCGTGGCTTAAATGGGCGTGGCTCTAGAGGGTGTGGTTAGAGTCTGAAATGAATGAGGGATGGAGAGGGGGAGAGAGGGGGAGAGAGAGGGAAATGACGGGACAGCAGCCCTAGATCCTACACAATAGAAATATGTGTATTCTAGAAAGTTTAACAATCAGCAGATAAAGATACTCCAAACACCTGGTGTTAGCACTTCAATCAATCTGGCACCATGGTTGTTATGGTGTCAGGATGATTGAAGCGCATTATTTCTATTATTACATTGTAATATAAAATGAAATCATTCAACTCACCATAATGCAGAATCAGTGGGATCCCTGAGCGTGTCACCAGCCACGTCGCCTGCCACCAGCCATCCGTCCTTGCTTCAGATGTCCGAGCAGAGTCCGTCCTTGCATCAGATGTCCCCAGCGGAGCCCCCCCTCACACCAGGAGTCCCCCGCACGCTCCCCCCCACCTAGAACCCCCGCCCCTTTCCATATCAGACTGGCAGCGGGGCGGGGGGTAGGCGGGCCGAGGCGGAGCGGGGCGAGGCGGAGCGGGGCGGGTCGAGGCGGAGCGGGGCGAGGCGGAGCGGGGCGGGCCGAGGCGGAGCTGGGCAGGGGGTGGGGGTCGATGCAGAAGCTTCGTCTAGCCCCCCCCAGCCGTCTTCCTGAACTTCAACAAAATGGCGGCCGGCGGAGACAATGTCTCCGCCGGCCGCCGACATCTAGCGGCGGCGGCAGCGGCGGCGGCGGCGGATTCAAAACGGGAACCGGATTTTTCGGGACATTTCCCGGGACACCACAAATCCGGGAATGAAGTCCAAGTCCCGGGAATGTCCCGGGAAATCCGGGACAGTTGGCAGCTATGCAGGAGTTGCAATGCGCTCTGTACGTCCTCTCCTTCCACCCTGTCTGGGGGCGGGGGTACCTGGGGGGGAAATCAGGCAGTCGCCCACAGAGCATCAGCGCCACGCACCGTGCTCCACGCGTGACATCATCTATGAGCGCCATAGCGGGAGCACAAGGTTTTTCCATCTTAGCCGACTTAGCTGGGGATGTCTGGTGTCAGTCATGGGCGGCGGACGCCGTCCAGGCTTGGGCCCCTCCCTGAACATGCTGTGCTAGCGTGACACTGGAAGGAGCCTCTGTGCGTACTGGGCATATTTAAAGGCATTTCCTTAGGCATAGCTCTTTCTACTTCACACGAGTAGGCACTGCATCTTATGGAAACACTTTGCTTTTATGCACGCATTTAAGGTAATTACCATGCGATTCTACTACATTGTTATTCAGTATGTCACTCTTTTCTTTACTTTGTCTATGGTTTATTGGTGCCTTCTTTATGATGGTTCTGTATAATACTCATCACTTCCATTCCTTACATTTCAGTTGGTGTTTTATCATCATCACTTTAATTGCAAAATTCTTCACTTTCTCCATGCTCTCACTTGGCACTTATCTCCAATTCATCTTCACCTCTGCCACGTTATTCTAATAGGTCTTTCATTTATCCATTACAGACCCCACTAGCAGCTATTATTCCTGCCTATTACTTCTGATCATCATGGAGATTGGAAATCTATGCTCCGGGGATGCTGCACCCTGTTGTTTTGGGGCTTTAGACTACCTCAGCTCACGGGACAGACAAATCCTCCAGGATTGACAAACTTGTTCTTTCCTGATGTGCTCATTTCAACATTAGATCTAATCATATATTTTTTTTTTGTAGATACCCTATAGCAGGGGTCTCAAACTGGCGGCCCTCCAGCTGTTGCGAAACTACAAGTCCCATGAGGCATTACAAGGCTAACAGTTACAAGCATGATTCACACAGGCAGAGGCATGATGGGACTTGTAGTTTTGCAACAGCTGGAGGGCCGTCAGTTTGAGACCCCTGCCCTATAGCATCCGTCCCTGAGGAAATGTTCATACACGAAACATGTCAGGAATTCAGGATGTAGCTATATGCATTATTAGGACTTTATCCAGATACAATATCCACATAATTTTATAATACTTTTTACTTCTATTGTCCAACATGGTCCAGTGCTGCCAAGCTGATGTGTGTATACAGTGCCTTGCAAAAGTATTCACCCCCTTGGCTTTTTACCTATTTTGTTACGTTACAGCCTTTAGTTCAATGTTTTTTTTAATCTGAATTATATGTGATGGATCAGAACACAATAGTATAAGTTGGTGAAGTAAAATTAGAAAAATATATTTAAAACTATTTTTCAGAAATAAAAAACGGATAATTGGCATGTGCGTATGCATTCATCCCCTTTGTTATGAAGCCCATAAAAAGCTCTGGTGCAACCAATTACCTTCAGAAGTCACATAATTAGTGAAATGATGTCCACCTGTGTGTAATCTAATGCCCTGTACACACGGTCGGATTTTCCGACGGAAAATGTGCGATCGGAGCGTGTTGTCGGAAATCCTGACCGTGTGTGGGCTCCATCGGACTTTTTCCATTGGATTTTCTGACACACAAAGTTTGAGAGCAGGCTATAAAATTTTCCGACAACAAAATCCGATTGCGTCAATTTCGACAGTGTGTGGACAATTCCGACGCACAAAGTGCCACGCATGCTCAGAAGAAATTCCGAGACGGAACAGCTCGGTCTGGTAAAATTAGCATTCGGAGTGGATAGAGCACTTTCGTCACACTACAATGTTTAAAATTGTTTAATACAGCGCACTTTCTTCTTCTTTATAATGTGAGAAGAATGAAGTAGTTTTGCTGCTCATATTCACACAGACTTCTCACAAACTTCTTTCTTTATTATTTATCGTGATTCCCTCAATATATTTTGATTTGTCACATCTGACCCAATTTGTTTTTTGTTGTTTTATTTTTGTTTTGTATTTTTTTCAAGGCTGTTTTTTTTTGGGGGGGGGGATGTATTTGTTTCAAGGCTGATGTTTTTTTTATTTTTTATTGGTTTGACTACATAATATTTTTGTGTGTGTTTTGTGTGTCAAGTTACCACAACACCATTGGTATCTTGTATTATTTTAATCTCAATGAGATTGCTTGGTGTTGGTGTCCCTTGTTAATTTCACATTGTATTTTTGAAATGTACCTGCCTACTCACAAACTGTCCTTTTTGAAGGAAAACACACATAGGCGAGTATAATTCCTTTATTAAGGGCTCAGAACCAAACAAAGAGGGAGGCAAAGCTGGAGAAACAGCAGAAATTGGCGAAGCCTTTGACCCCCAGGGCAGACATCAATTATTTTACAGCAAAATTGGTGGCCTGAGGAGTCCATATGTAAGAGAGTACAGTCTGGTCCAGAAGTCCCAGAGATCTGGAAAGCAGCAGATGACATGTATTATCCCCAGGCTATGGTACTACAAGAGGCTGCATCTTTGGCCAGACCAGACTGAACCCAGGGTCATCACTCTCTGGTCTTCCTTCCACGCTTCCTTCCCGGCTGTGGCTCTGGTGTTGGAGATGTGGCAGGAGGAGGAGTAGGACCTGGAGGAGGAGGAGTAGGACTTGGAGGAGGAGGAGGACTATGTGTGAGGTCACAAATGTGGGTAGCAGATGTTATTTCGCCCCTCAACCCCTTATTGAGAGCTTCCAAAATTAAGAACTCACACAGGAGTTGTTGGCCCTCCTCCATCTGCATCATTTTGCATGCAGTTATGCCAGCAAAGTCCTCCTCCACACTGTGGGGTGTTTTGAGGGCCTCAGTAGCCTTCCAAAATAGGCCTATTGCAGCCTCCTCCAGGTTACTCCTCTTCCTGCCACTTTTTCTTTGAAGGTGGAGGGGAGGGACCTGAGTATCGGGCAGCCTGCTTGGCCCGGCCACCTCCTGGCTGAGACTTCCCTGTGTATGAAAAAGGGACATGGTTTTAGTTTTTGCTTCATCAATCACAATCATAAATTAGCAATCCAAACTAACATCTATTTAACATCATTGATTGGACAACCAGAAATATTTAGAAGAATGCTATACCTGGCTCAAGCTGGGCTCCTCCACATGTTGCTGCCTGGAAGGCCCAGGTTGGGCGTCAGAAGTCTCAGCTGGGGGGGAAGGAAGCGTGGAAGGAAGAGTGGAGAGTGCTGGCCTGGGTTCAGTCTGGCCTGCCAGAAAATGCAGTCTGTCATAGTACCACAGTCTGGGGACATAAATGTCATCTGCTGCTCCTGATCTCTGGGAATCCTGAACCTTCTTGTGCTCCCTTAGATATGTACTCCTCAGGCCACCAATTAGGATCTTCAAATAGGTGATGTCTGCCGTGGGGATCACCGTCTTCACAAATTCCAACAAATTATCCAGCGCTGCCTTCCTCTTTGTTTGGTTCTTATATTCAGGGTGGTTTATCTGCCACAGACAGGGCAGCTCCCTGAACATATCTATGAAGATTGGCATAAAGTCCTCATCTTTCAAGATATCCATTTTCACTGCAAGACACAACACAAGACAAACCCTAATGTCAGCCTAAAGTCTTCTAAACTTGTGCAAATACAGTCCTCAGTCTAGAAGCAGTATAGGCCCAATGTTAAATCTTACCTTCGCAATCACGATCGGCGTCTCCGTTACTCCTTCCTCCGCTCACAGATCGTACGTACTACGCACGCGTGTTATGCTTTATAGACACTGCGCATGCATGAAACTCCGCCCGCCCCTGAGGTTCTTTCTAGTCTATTCCCCGCCCCTTCTCGTTCGTCGCAGTGGGGGAAGAGCACATGGCGGAGACACAGCAGGTGTCAGATAATTACACCAACGAGGAGGAGGAAAGCCCAGAGCCTGAAACGTCCCGATCCCAGAAGAGACGATTTAAGGCATCAAATATATGTCTTTTGGGGAGATGTTGGAGATGGTCGACATCCTGAAGAAGGCAGACTATGATGGGAAGTATGGGCCTTACCCCAACCCCAATGTCTGAAAGGCCAAGATCATGGCAAAAGTGGTCAAGAGTCTGCACCAGAATTTCGGGGTACGACGATTGAATGATCAGCTCAGGAAGCAGTGGTTGGACCTCAAATTAAGAGAGCACTGTAGTGATCTAGTCTATTAATTATTATTATTAATTATTATTAGTGTAGTGATTTAATATATTAATTAATATTGGGTGATATGATGATGATATAAGTACTCTTCCGCAGCAACCCAATTCTTCCAGAGAGATGCACTTTATTGACTTCCAACACAGAACAAAGTCCAAAGTCCACAGATGACAAAGAAATCCGACAGAGGAGATATAATTCAAAGTCCTATGTTCTTAGGTCTGAATGTGCATACACAGACAAGCCTCTCTCATACAAAGACAAGCCTAACTCCCCACACACAAGCCTCACTTTCAAACCTATAGACTGAATGCCGTGTTATATTCACCAGGCATTGAATGGCTGAGCAATTTGATTGGCCTTTGATTAGCTTTAGTCTTTCAAACAGACAACAACCCCCAGCCGTGAACAGTTGTAGTCATAAACCGCCCCAATTTGCACTCCCGCATATCAACATCAACAAGTCCTCTTTAGATATATGTAATTAGATTAGATTAACATACCACCTGAATACCCTTTGAAATGTTCAAATAGACTTGCATATGATTAACACATCAAAGAGTCTTCAGCTTGTTCCCTTGCTATGTTAAAATTCAGTTGGACAATGCAACTGAATTTCTGGTCAGCACTCCAATACAATATTATACATAAATTGGCCAACATATTACAACATATACCCCCACTTGGGTCGGTTCTAACAACTAGAACTGACCCATAAATCAAACAACAAAAAATATCATTACGATTTAAGGTACTGGATGCTTTACAATGGCTCATATAAAATATGAAGTTGAAACTGGTTACATCTCTCTTCGCCAGCCTCTAAAATATCCCCATGAAACAGTTATTAGATAATATAACTTTTAGACCATGACTGGAAAAGGATTTGGTAAACATCAGTGGCCCATATAGCTGTTAGGCCTTATTATCACATCAAGATCTTGAATATTGCGCAAAGACGAGCTGATGTCACAGTCCATTCTTCGGTCGGACTTCATCACATCTCTCACCATCTCACTGAAAGTAAACTTGGTATGCTCTGGGAACTCCAATCCACATAAGTCCAGGATTTTTTCCATCTCCAGGCTCAAGCTTTCCATTTTTAAAGATACTTTTACGCAAACACTCTACTTTCATCTTTATAGTAAGAAGAACTATCAATGTACCAGCACTCACTTTCAAGGTCAAAAGGTTTGGATATGGCAGTAAAAACTGTGCTTCAAACTATTTTCTTGCACTTGACATTCATGAGTCCATCTTGCAAGCATTTTACAATTCACATCTGCTTCTTTCCATTTCCACAATTTGAACAAAGATGACCGGGTTGTGTACCTGTCAAGTACCAGAATTTGTTGATTGCCAGCCACAATTTGCTTTTGTAATTTGCTGTAGGCCGACCCCTCATTGCATCCAATAGAGCAGTTACTTGGATCATTCAGTCCATAATTACACTTGAATGGTATACCAACATATACATATACATATACCCCCACACGATGGTTCAGATAGAATCAGCTTGACATCAGTGTTTATCAGATCTTCTATCCAGACAAAGCGGCAGTGGAAATTCTTGCCAGTATCTTCACCATTAAAGGTAGAAAGGTCTTTTTCATCCATATATGTCATAGCCTTTAGCATATTATAAACAACTGAATCAACAAAGTTTCAAATCATGACTAGAGTGATGAATTTCACTCACCCCTCTTATAAATTTAGGAAAACCACCCAACATACTAAAATTTATGCTATGCCAAGCCATTGTGCAGCATCTCACCTTAGATGTCAAATATATTGATCAATACGCATTATGTAATATGTACAGATGTTATGAAAATTATTTTAGGTTAAAATGCTTCTCTTTGGTTTTAAGATAAAGTTCAAGAAACAAAACATAAACAAAATAAAAAAATGAAAAGCAAAATATATCAGGAAAAGGGAGAAAAATTAAAAATTAGGGCGTTGAAGAAAAAAGAAAAAAAAAGGTCTATTGCTTGATGAATTCCGAGAGAGTCCATGAATGCTTTATAATTCCATGTAGTCTATTCAGCATTTCTTCCACAATTCTTCCACACTAGCCAGCAATTTCAGACTGTGCTTCTGCTATTCACCGTCATTTAAATGTCAATATCTGAAAGACAAAAAAACTCTCCAACAAAACTCATTAGCGAGGTCCTTAAACATTGTTTGAAGTTAAAACAAAACACTATTTACACGTTTACAGTTTGGAGCTAATTCACCCCCACTGCTAGAGAAGTGTCATCTGCATTCAAAAACAGATCTGGAGAATGTACATCTTCTGCATTTATGACACCCTGTACCCCCTTCAACTGCTGTAATAATTTATCACGCTCCCCTCTCATCTTGTCATACTCAATTTTCAGGTGGTCATATTTCTGTTTTAAATGAGAAAACGGTATCCAAGTCTTGGACCTTTTCTTATTATTATTTTGGTCAGCTCTGTTTTTCATATTAATATCACCTATGTTTGACTCGGAGTGTCCTCTCTGGGTGTTATCATAGGATATTATCTTCTGATCTTTATGTTCAGTATTTGTCCTAAACAATGTGGCTAAATCAACTTTGACAGCCTGCTCATTTGATTTTCTCCATAAATGGTCTGCTCTCAACAATATGTCTTTTAAATCATGAGGATTTGGGGTAACTAATAAAATATTTTGTTTGATATCTTCATGCAACGCATCTAGAAACATACTCATATGTATCAAGCCACCACGCTCAAATGCAAGATTATTACCGACCAATAATTCCATAATAGTTGCTATCCTGTGTGACAATTCATAGGGAGATTCATTTTGCATTTGTTGGATCTTCCCATGAATAGTAACATCAGAACGTACACCATACAAAACACATAATAATTCCAGTAATATGTCCCTTGTCCTCAGAGGCTGAATACAGATTTGTTTAATTCTCATCCAAAGACCACTTCCTACAGAATGTTGCAAAACTCTTTCTAAGTCAGATGGGTTGAGATTGTACATATCTCTGACTTGCTGCACGTCACAAAACCATTTTAAAAATCTGTTTAAATCATGGTATGGAACCATTCCTATTTCTTTAAGAATTGCGTCTAATAATTTTGGTTTGAATGGCTTCATTACAAGCTGAACTTCACCTGTATTATTATTATTGTTATAAACTGTGGTAGTCACAGTGGGGGCAGCTGGTAATGAATTATCAGATTTAATATGAGGTTCTGTTTGCTGCAGATTGCTGAATCCAAGATTTGATGCATATCTGCATTCCTGAGATCTCTTCTCTAATTCCATAATTCTTAATTTTAATCTCTCATTTTCCTCTGATAATTCATCACAACGTTTAGATTTCTCAATTAAGGCTTCACCAATGGTAACCGCATGCAATTTTAAATTTACTGTCTCGGTGTCTGATTGGTTTTGTAACCTCTCACAAACATTGTTGCTATTATCAACTGCCTTCTGTAACTGGGTAATTTCCTCAACCTTATTATTCAAAGAACTTTCCATTGTTAAACAGCAAGATAACAAGCCCTGTATAATGCAACCTTTTCTTTTACTTTCTGAAATTTTGCTATCAAAAATATTTTTCTCTAAAAATTCCTTCATCATCGTCCATGTCTGCTTACATTTTTCTGGAATTTCATAAGGACCGCCATGGCGCTTAATACATTTTAATACCCATCTGTTAACTTTATCAGAACTGACACTGGCTTCACACTGAGTAAGCATTTTGACTATATTACTAATAGTTAAAAAAAAGGAAATATTTTACTCACCGCATTAGTTACTCCTTCAGATTCCAGTTCGGGTCTTCTGGTACACGACACAGTCCTTTTTTTTTTGTTGTTGTTTCCAGTCTCCAGAGAATAATTCTGGGGTTCCCAACTTGTTTAAATTTGTAGATCAGACTCTCTTATGTCACAACCAGACATTCCAGACATTAGAGTCACAGCACAGCTCTTGGTTCTTCATCAGACTTCTGTCCACCTCACAGGATTGTTGTCACCACCGACTTCTGTTACTAAGTCCGAAAATGCTCTTCTGGTCACATGAACGGCACCAGTGTAGTGATCGGGTGTATTAATATTATATTGGGTGTATAGATAATTAATATTTAGGTATTATTATATAATGATGATGATATAAGTACTCTTCCGCAGCAACCCAATTCTTCCAGAGAGATGCACTTTATTGACTTCCAACACAGAACAAAGTCCAAAGTCCACAGATGACAAAGAAATCCGACAGAGGAAATGTAATTCAGATACCCATATTATTCAGTCTTCCCAGCCATGCACAGACAAGCCTCCCCTACACATACAAGCCTCACTTTCAAACCTATAGACTGAATGCCGTGTTATATTCACCAGGCATTGAATGGCTGAGCAATTTGATTGGCCTTTGATTAGCTTTAGTCTTTCAAACAGACAACAACCCCCAGCCGTGAACAGTTGTAGTCATAAACCGCCCCAATTTGCACTCCCGCATATCAACATCAACAAGTCCTCTTTAGATATATGTAATTAGATTAGATTAACATACCACCTGAATACCCTTTGAAATGTTCAAATAGACTTGCATATGATTAACACATCAAAGAGTCTTCAGCTTGTTCCCTTGCTATGTTAAAATTCAGTTGGACAATGCAACTGAATTTCTGGTCAGCACTCCAATACAATATTATACATAAATTGGCCAACATATTACAACAAGCACGAGCAGTACAGAAAGATCCGGAGAGTGCTGCAAAAAAGTAAGTAGTTGTGCTGTGTTCCTATTCTTTATGTTTATTACATTTGTGCTGCTCCATGTGCTTTTATTAACTGTTATCCAGTTTCAAAAGACAACTTTCATGTTCATGGGCACATTATTCGTTCATATCAAACATAGTTCGTTTGGCCATATGCATTTGCCAGCATTTTTTAGGGCCTACTTGTGTGAAAAGAATTGGGTTGTGTAGATGGGTTTGTTACTAGAATGAAATGCCAACTACATTCTGTGTAAGGAGAGGACACTCAGCAGCAGTTTTCACATCTGGACGCTGGAGCACTAGTGTGGGACACAAGAACACCCTTTTTATTAGGGGGGCCACACAGGTGCTCCAGTGTATACTATAGGGGTGTCTCCATCTGTGAAGCTTGTACAAGACAGGTAAGTATTCAAGCTTGACAAAGGACAAGAAAAATGCCACATCTTGGAACTCTGCCAAAACAGACAATTGTACCCCACTTCCAAACAATGTTTCATATTCCTATTTCTACCATCAAATATCTGTGTGCTAAGTATACCTATTTTTTTTTTACATAGGGGAGAAAAGACTCGGAGGACACCCCTCATCCGAGGAGACCAGAGACCCCCCACCTCTGGAAGAAGGGGAAATCCACCAAAGGCCAGCAGAGCAGGAGGAGGAAGACGTGTTGGAACTAGTCACCACAACAGGTGAGTGTCTGCGACCACAGGCTCAGGTAAGAGATGGATGCCGCCATATTTATAATACATGGTGTTTTTTTGTTTCTATCTTTTTATGGGATCGTGATGTTGTGGATCCAGATCCTTTCACCAGTGAAAGTGCCCAGATACTGATCGAGGAAATCATGGGGTGTAATAGGGACTTGGAAAACATTGTGAAAAGCATCAATGATGTTCAGCAAAAAATGAAGAACATCATTGATGTTTTAGGGAGAGTTTAAAACCCCTCAAAATGCCTTGGGTTTTTGTGGTGCCAAATTTTTTTGTATTTTTTATGTCAATTTGTAGCAAAGCCAAATTTGGAAGAGGCACACAGTGTGTCAACATGTGCTATCTGCAATCACGGGAGATCAATGGCTGCATTTTGGGGGTGCAACCCCTTCCTCAATAATAAAGTAGCTGTGAGGAAGGGGTTGCACCCCCAAAACACGTCCCTTGATCCCCCGTGATGGCAGCTAGCACATGTTGACATTCGGCAATTTGTGTGCATCTTCCAAATTTGGCTTTTCCTGGTGTGACTTCACCCCATCTGAACACAATATCAAACACAGTTTGTAAATACTCATGTCTGATATTGCCTTCAAGTTCTACCAAATGTGAACTTTGTAAGTTCTAAAATTGTGTATTTCTTGTTGGTTTTACACATGTCTGTTTTATCTTAAATGGACATTTCTACTTTTTCTAATGTGACCCCAAAAATTGTTAAACAACAAACATGTTGGTTTGTTTTAAAAACCTTTTGGAAATGCACATGTGATTGTGCTGTTATTAAAAAGATTATTAATCAAGATTGTTTGGATTATTGTCTCAACGCTCCAACACTTTTGTGGTGCTCTAATTGGTGTTTTCTGTGACAATGGGGGTTATTTCCTAAGGGAAAATACACTTTTCACTACAAGTGCAGTTTCAGTGCAGTTTCAAGTGCACTTGTAGTGCAAAGTGCCTTTGCCTTTAGTAAATAACACCCAACAGTGCTTTGTAATGTTACACAATCAAGCCATTTTCAGGACTCACCACATTTCTGTCAGGGTCAGCTCCAAAAAACACAAGCAGTAAAAATGTCACCAAAGATTTGAGTTAATTTTTTTTATTTTCAAAAGGTTTTACACATTGTCTGGCATATTGATAGCCCCCCTACCCGCAAAGAATTCAAGGTATCTTAGCCGGACATCAGGGCACTCAGGGGGGGCAAGCCAGGGCGGCCACTTTCAAGCGCCGTCAGGGTTTATTCATGTTGAATTCCGGCCTCAGGCCCAGCTGAGCCAGCATAGTTGGCAGAATGTTGCCGTAAAAAGTTGTGTAGAACACAGCACGCCAGGATGATGTGATTCAGTTTGTACTCCGCCATATGTATGGGTGTAAGAAATAGGCGGAACCGGCTGGCCATGATTCCAAACGTGTTCTCCACCACTCTTCTGGCTCTGGCCAGCCGATAATTAAAAACCCTCTGGTCCGGGGTGAGGGTCCTCATAGGGAATGGCCGCATAAGATGGTCCCCCAGCGCAAAAGCTTCATCCGCAACGAAGACGAATGGGAGTCCGTCTACATTGTCTTCTGGAGGTGGCAAGTCCAAGCTGCCATTCTGGAGACGCCTGTAGAACTCGGTCTGGGTGATGACTCCACCATCGGACATCCGGCCATTCTTCCCCACGTCCACAAACAGAAATTCATAAGTAGCCGACACCACCGCCAACATCACAATACTATTGAACCCCTTATAATTATAATAGTACGACCCCGAGTTGGGTGGTGGGACGATGTGGACGTGTTTCCCATCAATTGCCCCTCCGCAGTTAGGAAAGTCCCACCGCTGGGCAAAGTGGGGGGCCACAGTCTGCCATTCCTGTGGCGTGGAAGGAAACTGTGGAGTCAAAACCAAAAAAAAAATTAGTCTTTGTGCAAATAACCCTTTCATGACTAAGCCTATTTTTGAAATTAGGTGTTTACAAGTTAAAATCCGTATTTTTTGCTAGAAAATTACTTAGAGTTCCCAAACATTATATATATATTTTTTAGCAGAGAATCTAGAGAATAAAATGGCGATTGTTGCAATATTTTTTATCACACGGTATTTGTGCAGCGGTGTTTTAAACGCAAATTTTTGGAAAAGTGACACTTTCATGAATTTTAAAAAATCCAAACAGTAAAGTTACCCCAATTTTTTTGTATAATGTGAAAGATGATGTTACGCCAAGTAAATAGATACCAAACATGTCACCCTTTATAATTGCACGCACTCGTGGAATGGCGACAAACTACGGTACCTATGAATTTCCATAGGCGACGCTTTAAAATTTTTTTACGGTTACCAGGTTTGAGTTACAGAGGAGGTCTAGGGCTAGAATTATTGCTCTCGCTCTGACAATCGCAGCGATACCTCACATGTGTGGTTTGAACACCGTTTACATATGCGGGCGCGACTTCCGTATGCGTTTTCTTCGCTGCGCGAGCTCGCGGGGACAGGGGCACTTTAAAACATTTTTTTTTTTTTTTTTATTTATTTTATTTATTTTTTTACTTTATAAATTGTGTTAAAAATTTTTTTTTTTTTTTTTTTTACTTTTATTGCTGTCACAAGGAATGTAAACATCCCTTGTGACAGTAATAGGTGGTGACAGGTACTCTTTATGGAGGGATGGGGGGTCTAAAAGACCCCCCATCCCTCCTTTACACTTCAAAGTATTCAGATCGCCGAAAACGGTGATTCTGAATACTGTGTACTTTTTTAAATTCGGCGCCATTGGCAGCCGAGTAAACGGGAAGTGACGTCATGACGTCGCTTCCGCGTTTACAACGAGAAGGCTGGAACGATGCCGCTCACAGCTTCGTTCCAGCCCGCCCCCAGCCGCCGAAGGCAGCCGAATGGACACCGGGCCTCCCGATCGCACGGGAGGCCCGGTAACAGCGGCGGGAGGCGGCGGGAGGGGGGGGATGTCCCCTCCCGCTCCTCCGGTATAACAACCGAGCGGCTTTTAGCCGCATCGTTTGTTATACACGGGTAGCCGATTGCCCGCTGTAAACAACGGTACCGGGATGATGCCTGCAGCTGCAGGCATCATCCCGGTATAACCCCGGAAAGCCGAGTACGCATATCTGCGTACGGTCGGCGGGAAGGGGATAAACAGGGAAAGCAGATTAGACACAGACATTGTTGGCCAACATCAAGATAACATTTATTAGAGGAAATTTTTAGAAACCAAAGTATAAGGTCCAACTATCAGATCCCCCCCCCCCTCTCCTGGGCCATTTCTAACATTATAGGGGGGGGGGGAACTCTGGGACAGGTAACCCTCTCCACTTCATTGAGAGATGAATGCCTAAATAATGGGTATTACTTTGAACAGCCCCTCCTTAGTTACACTATTGGCAGCCCACTGGACAGGTAAGAAGTGTCATAATACAAAGATATAAATACACACTGTACACATTTGAGCACATTTGGACATTCTGCTATTACCTATCAAGATAATAATAGTATACAAAAACTTGAAACAGTACCATTTGAAAGTATTCAGGCAGGCCCTTGCACTACATGCTTTGGGGAATTCATCCATAAATATGACCACAAAAGAGATGGGTATAGTGTATATGGGTTTGGCAAAGTCTGCAGATAGATGATTGAGGATAGATAGAGGATTGGTATCATTTGACTTAGCAGTTGGGGGGAGGGAGGGTTCCAAATGATTTGGGGACCCCCCAAAAAAGCCTCTGGCACTCTGCCTGAATTTTAAGCACCAATAACATTTCTAAACATTTTAGGGGGTGTTTGGGGTAAAGCACTACTATGGAGCTGATAAAATACATTGTTAAGTGACTACATGAGGTGAATATAGGGCCAGGAGAGCATGCTGGGGAGGTAAGTGAAGGCAAATATGTATGAAGGACAACAAAAATAATTACATAAAAATCCAGCATGCATGAGGACAAAGGGGACATTCACAGCATATTACAATCATGGTAATTAGGGAATGAGGAAAGAAATACAATATATTATCAAACATTATATACAATAAAATGTGATATTAAAGGATAAAAATCTTACCTTAATATACTCTTTCTGCAGGACCTGGATGATGGCAGAACAGGTCTTCAGGATAATGATCCCCAGAGCCTGGGGGGAGATGCCTGTCGAGAACTTCAAGTCCTGCAGGCTTCTCCCTATCGCCAAGTACCGCAGGGTGGCGACAAGCCTCTGCTCCGGAGTGATGGCTTGCCTCATGCAGGTATCCTGCCTGCTGATATACGGGGTCAGCAAAGCCAACAAACGGTGAAAAACGGGGTCCGTCATCCGGAGAAAGTTCCTGAAATCATCAGGATTATTCTCACGGATCTCATGGAGCAAAGGCATATGACAGAACTGGTCACGCTGAAGCAGCCAATTCTTGGTCCATGAACTCCTCCCCACCCTGTTCATGAACTGGACTTGTGTCAAGGTCAGGACCCCAACACCAAGCCCCCGCACAGGGCTCTACGAGGAGTACGTATACGCAACATGGCTAGAAAACGGTCGGCTGCTCAGAACGAAGTAACAGAACGCACTGAAGAACAGCAAGGCCTGTGAAGAGCGACCTGAAAAACAGTAACGAACGAACAAGAACACAATGACAAGTCAATGGTACTCGCTGCACGCACTGAAGAGCAGATACAAACCCACAAGCAAAAACTGAACAGCAGAAAACGATCTGAAAACCACTAGTCTGAAAAAGCACGAATCGTCTCTCACCAAACTTTTACTAACACGAGATTAGCAAAAGGAGCCCAAAGGGTGCCGCGCTTGGTTCTGAACTGGCCTTTTCTAGTCTCGTTGTATGTGGTGTATGTCACCGCGTTCTTGGCGATCGGAAATTCCGACAACTTTGTGCGACCGCGTGTATGCAAAACAAGTTTGAGCCAACATCCGTCGCAAAAAAATCCTAGGATTTTGTTGTCGGAATGTCCGATCAATGTCCGACCGTGTGTACGTGGCATTATGCACACTGACTTTTTTTTTTTTTTTATTTATTTATATACATTTTTCAGTACAAAAATACAACAGTATGTAGCTCTCCTCCAACAGAGAGACTTCAACCACCTTTTAATAACATTCCATTACAAACCCACTTCTAATTCCCCCCCCCTCCCCCCTCTGGCCCACCCCCCCCCCCATGCAGATTAGGGTACTCCTGTTGAGCCTGGGCTGTCTGGGATCCCTTCTCAGTCAGTCCCACCTTGTCACCTCCTCCAGGTAGCTCCACGATCTTTTATACTTCCGCCATCCTGCCCAATTGTCCACCCGGACATTGACTTTTTCTGTTATTTTGTCCTGATTGTTGTTTGCTTCAGAATATAAAGAAAAATCTTCAAATTTGTGGGCATATTCTGTAAATTAAATGATGCAAATCCTCAAACAATCCATGTTAATTCCAGGTTGTGAGGCAACAAAACACGAAAAATGCCAAGGGGGGGTGAATACTTTAGCAAGGCAATGTATATATGAAATATACAGCTCTATGTAACTACTTTTTACTGCCATTTACTGTGTTATGTATATTCATGAATTTATGATGGTTTTGCCATGTGTGCATCTATGTATGTGTTACTACGTTATGCATGATATGTACCATCGTAATGTATTTATATTAATTCATGCCATTAAAACATGTTTGAACACATTTCTACCTCAACCAGTCAACAGCCTCATTCAAAGTCCCAATTTCCCCTTTTTTTGCTCTTCCAGTAAGCCAGGCCCCTTCGGAACAGTATAAGTTATCCTTTCATCCCCTCCCCCAGGCACTATGTATAAGACTAATCCAGGCAATTCCTTTTGCTACAAGTCTTAGTCTTCCAGACCCTATTAACCAGGTCCTAAGTCCCCTGATGATGGAAAGGCACCCCCATTGTTATCATTGGAGTGATATCTGCTGACCTTTGCAAACATCTGGTGCCAGAAGACCTCACACCCCTGGGTACAGGAGGTCATATCCTCCCATTACAACCTGCAATTTCAGAGTCGTATTCTACCTTGTTTTAAACCATCAAATGAGCATTTTTCTCTTCAACACAGAAAGGATTTGCTGAAAGCTGTATCTAAACTTCTGGTGTAGGAAGTTATAGCAGCTCTTCGGCTAGGGGAATCATTATCAAGGATGCATACTTGCACATCTCAGTCTTTCCTCCACACCAGAGTTACCTTCACTTTGCAGTGCATATGAACCCAAGGGGATTAACATTCTAGGATACCAAGATGATCTGCTTTTGTGGGAAAGGCCAGCTCTTGCCTTAAGTGAGAACCTCCAGTTAAAGATTCTAGTCTTCAATAGTTTCAGCTGGATTCTCAAGCTTCAGAAATCAGTTCTGAAACCATCTCAGTGTTTGGAATACCTGGGATTGGTGCTGGATATGATCCAAAACAAGGTGTTCCTACCACAAGAGAAACGCGTCTCCTTACGAAATTAGCTCAAGTCCTTTGGCCCCCATGAGTCCCTTGGTTAAAACATCCATGAGGTTCCCGGTCCCATATGTTTAGTGGCATTCCAGGCCCCTGCAGTACAACATTTGGTTGGTCTGCAACTGTCATCTGGAGCCAGAAATTTGCTGATGGTTGTTGGGGCAGCCATGGCACAAGGGACTCTGAGGGAGGCTCAACTTCCTATCAGCATATTTGACCTGAGAGAGGTTTATCTTTCCTTTCAGATAGACCTTCTCAAGGGTCTTCTTGTCAAAATACTTTTTGAAAACACCACAGTCGTGCCTTACGGCAACCACCAAGGAGGCACAGGAAGTTGCTCAGCTCAGAAGGAGATATATGACATTTTATATTGAATAATTGTTCTGGCCATTTCTGCCGTGCACATTCCACAAGTGGAGAATTGACAGGCAGACTTTAGAAGTCAACAGGAATTGATGTAGATGGAATGGTTGCTACACCTGGAGGTGTTTAGAGAGATCTGTCATCTTTGAGGGACTCCAGATGTGAACCTCCTAGCATCCAGATTCAACAAGAAGCTGAACACCTTTGTGTCAAGAACAAGGGATCCTATAGCATTGGCAGAAGATGCTCTGGTGACTCTGTGGGATCAATTCCATTTGATTGCTGCATTCTTCCTCTTGAGTTGTTACCTCGTCTCTAAGATGATTCTGGCAGCCCCAAATTGGCCAAGACAGGATGTTAGCATCAAATCTGGCCTTTCCTGCATCATCCAGACCTTCCATCTCAACGTCCAATTTACCACACTGCTTCATGATTGCTGGCTCTAATGGCATGAATTTTGAGGCCCAGGACCTAAGGGACAGGAGCATCTTGGAAATTGTGATTCCTACAATTTTTATAGCAAGAAAGGCCCATTCATGTAAGGTATACCTTCATACCAGGAAGGCATATTTTCATTGATTTAAGCAGAAGAACTTAAACCCTCACCCTGAAAGTTCATGTTTTGGCCTTGGCCATTTTTTTCCTGAGGCCCATAGCCTTGATATAGGCACTTGTTAAAGTAGTTGCTAACATCACCCTGCTTCTTTGATTCCTTTGGTACTTTGGGCCCGCCAGAATCTGCGGATATTGTGTTAGAGAATCTTACCCATGAGGTGGGTTTTCTAGTTTCTATTACCCTACTTCTATTACCTCCGCCAGACAAGCTTAGAAGTTGGCCACCCTGTCCTGTGGGGATTTGCTCTTCATTTTGCCTGATGGAGCCAAAAAGGGTTCTTCTGAACTTGAACGATTGCAAGGTGAATTTGCAAAGTCATTTCTTATTCCTGTTCTCTGAAGGGTAAAGAACCTCCCGATTAAGGCTCCCTCTACTAGATCTATTGGCATATTTTGGGCATTTCAACATCAGGCATTTGTTAATCATTTGCAAGGCAGCTAATTTGTCTTCTGTGCACACTTTTACTAGCGTGGGGTACACACGCAACTGAAGACTTTCTGGGACCTACGGTCCGCTCTGGAACGCTGGTTTGCCGTAAGAACCCCAGACCATTAACTTCTGTTAGAACATCGACAAGAATGGGCTTTTCTCAAAGATAGTTCACATGGACAGGTAACCTGGGGCAGCCACATTTGGGTTCAGTTAGGGAAAGAACGTTATTGCATGTCATATATGTTTTGCCAAGTTTAGAGTAAAAGTTGATTTAACTGCTCAGAGCCTGGTCTTAAGTTATTCAAGGGGTGCATGTAAGGTCTTGGCATATTATTAGGACTTGGGTTTATGACTAGAATATGGGGTTTGTGTGGCATTCCTGCTACAGAGGTTCGCTCAGCAAGACAAGAAGAAAGAGGTAGTTACCATAAGTAAACACAAGGAGAAACAGCAAACAGTCATTGGCCTAGTACCTGGTTAGGTTACAGGTTCTCTGGTAGTGAGGGGCTTGGTGCTTTAACTCCCTGCCTAGCCGCCCATCTCTGCCAGTTCCTGGGAGTGGACTAGCATTACGGAGATCTATGGCCTGGTCACTAGGTACGGGAAGAGAAGAGTTAAGTGAGAGCACGCATGATAAGTCCGCACTATGTGCTCAACGTGCCCCTATTCTTTTACTGGGAGTGAGGTAACAGGTACGCTGACTGGTGGATTGGGCAGAGGCTCAGCCTGTCCCTCCAAGTGCAACACATAGATCAGTACAAGTGTATGGGAACACCGTACTTTGGGTACTGCACATATGTGGCTCATCTCTGAGTTGGTAAGCTGCCTTAATATTTGATTTTTCACAAGAACGTGGCTCCCGCCTGGTCCTGAGCATTGGTGAGCTCGCCTTCGGGCAAAGTGTTACCCCATGTGCCAATGACCCCGTTCAATGCCTGGTGTAGTCCAAAGAACCCACCCCAGGGTAGATTTCTCATGTGATCTTCGCTTGGCACCCAACGAGAGGAGGGGAAACATGGAAGACGCGATGACCAATCTATCACCCTACCCACCCACCCTTACGATCTACTTTTCAGGGCTGGGCTCCTGCTATTTACTAGAAGCTCTTTTCTTTCAGTGCACAGAGACTGCTCAGCTGTCTCGGCGCAGTTGAAGTTTTTTATACATATGATTATGTAAGTATCACATTAATATTACAATTGTACTTTTATGGTAACAAGGGGCATTACATAGGCAGGCTGATTTCTAATCAGGACTCAAAAGAATGCAAACATGTAGTCAAAACATTATTAGTGCCGTATTCACAATGAGTTCAGTGTGCAATACATAGGCAAACATACAAAATAGAATACAGTTATATATAAAACTCCTACCACTGAGCTAATCCTCATCTTCCTCCCCTGACGAACACTGTACCCACTCATTATTGCATCTGTCCCCCATCCCTCCTCCCTACCTCCCCCCCCTGGTCTCACTACCTCTCTCATATGCCCCCTCTTAATTCACCAGTGCCTGCCACTGCACTCGCTGTCACTGCACCCATGCATGCCTCAGTAATCTCTGCAACAATACTAATGTGCATTTCTTTGCCATCCGCCAATGCAGTGAGGCGCCCTTCTGTATTCAGCCCATTCAAGGAAAGGGCACACTTACGCTAGCATACTGTATGAAGAAATACATAAAGTGTGTGGGAGAGTGACTGAAAGGTCAACACAGGAGTGTAAGAGACAAAGGGGAAGGTCAAGTGAGGTGACTGAGAGAAACATATGGACATGTGACTTCAACAGATAACAAGGAAAATGAAGCCACCTAAAAAGCTGGGTAAAAGGGCAAACTGTATGGAGCACATTTCTGCATCATCTGCTATATAGTTAAAGTGGAACTTTACGTATAATAAAAATAAAAACAATAAAAAAATAAAAAGTTCTTTAGCAAGGTACATACATTCCACATTAATAATTATGCTACCAAAGTTAGTGTGTGCTGTACATTTCCTCCAGCATTGTTCGTTTGTTCTTGCTGGAGGCTGCCATTTTGCTGAAGCCCAGAGCCCCTGAGGTAGCAGTAGATCTTCAGGCTGTCAGAAGATCAGCCTCTACATTTTCGGCAGTACCAAAAAATATAGAGAGCAATTGAGCATGTAAAGAGCAGAGTGAGACAATATATTACTGGATTTTAAACAGTATATGCACTTATTTTTAATGTTTTACATAGCTATACCTGCAAAAGGGGCCAGCCTGAAGAGATCTAGCAGGACTTAATTTTCTGACTAAAGTTCTAATTTAACATAGGGGCAGGGCTTGGTGGAGGAGGGCAGAGCTTTGTTTGTTTTCGCTACAACTTTGCCGCTTTTCTAAGGTGGGAAAAATATATGTTTCTTAAAACGTTCCCGCCCGGCCTATAGCAGATTGACGGCCAGGCCGGCCATAGGGCAGTGCAGCAGCACAATCTGTCACCGGCTGTGTCCATCAGAGACAACCGATGACTGATCAGTGTACCATGTGACCGCTGTGACCAGTCACAGCAGATGACATGACAATTGTAAACAATGGATGGCTGCCTTTCATGCCATCTATTGTGTACAATTGTGTGGCTGTGATTGGTCAATGTAATCACATGGTTCCGACAGGGCCAATCACAGCCTATCTGTACCATGTGATTAGCTCTGGCCAATCACAGCTAATCACAGCAAAACAAACTGAATCAATTTCATTCAGTAAAATGCTTGCTAATAGCAATGAAATCATAAAGTGTAAAAGAAAAATCCTGATCACTTCCACAAAGTAGTACAATGTTACTATGGTAACATTATATTGCTCTAGTCACAGTGTGTTAAAAAAAAAAAAAATTGTAAAAAAAAAACAAAAACAAAAAAATCAAACTGTAATAAAAGATAAAGAAATAAAAAAAAATTGAATAAAATTACTACATTTTTTTTTTTTCATACTGTCACCAGTCAGTGTCCCTGATTGCCACCACGCCAGTTATATGATGATGCTGTACTGCACTGGTGACAATATGTAAAAAAAAAAGTTTTTTTCATTTCTTCATTTTCTAAAAAGTTATGACAAAATGACAACTTCAAAAAACTCACCATGCCTCTTACTAAATAACTTGGACTGTCTATTTTTCATAAAAGGGTCATTTGGGAGATATTTGTACTGTCCTGACATTTTTGGGCTTCAAGAAATGAGATAGGTCATCACTACATTAAGATTGATCAATTTTCAGATACAGTATAGACCATAGTTTTGGACTCTATAACTTTCCTACAGACTAAATAATATACATTGATTTTGGTTATTTTCAAAGAAATGTGGCAGAATACATTTTGGCCTAAATTTATGAAGAACAATTATTTATTTGTAAAATTGTATAACAGAAATGAATAAAATGTTTTATTTTTTTTTTCAAATTGTTCAATCTTTTTTTAGTTTATTTATCAAAAAACAAAAAAACCCAGTGATGATTAAATAGCACCAAAAAAAACCTCTAGTTTTGTGAACAAAATTATAACAATTTAGTTTGGGTACAGTTACATAGTTACATAGTAGGTGAGGTTGAAAAAAGACACAAGTCCATCAAGTCCAACCTATGTGTGTGATTATGTGTCAGTATTACATTATATATCCCTGTATGTTGCGGTCATTCAGGTGCTTATCTAATAGTTTCTTGAAGCTATCAATGGTCCCCACTGAGACCACCGCCTGTGGAAGGGAATTCCACATCCTTGCCACACTTACAGTAAAGAACCCTCTACGTAGTTTAAGGTTAAACCTCTTCTCTTCTAATTTTAATGAGTGGCCACGAGTCTTGTTAAACTCTCTTCTGCGAAAAAGTTTTATCCCTATTGTGGGGTCACCAGTACGGTATTTGTAAATTGAAATCATATCCCCTCTCAAGCGTCTCTTCTCCAGAGAGAATAAGTTCAGTGCTCGCAACCTTTCCTCATAACTAAGATCCTCCAGACCCTTTATTAGCTTTGTTGCCCTTCTTTGTACTCGCTCCATTTCCAGTACATCCTTCCTGAGGACTGGTGCCCAGAACTGGACAGCATACTCCAGGTGCGGCCGGACCAGAGCCTTGTAGAGTGGGAGAATTATTGTTTTATCTCTGGAGTTGATCCCCCTTTTAATGCATGCCAATATTCTGTTTGCTTTGTTAGCAGCAGCTTGGCATTGAATGCCATTGCTGAGCCTATCATCTACTAGGACCTCCAGGTCCTTTTCCATCCTAGATTCCCCCAGAGGTTCTCCCCCCAGTGTATAGATTGCATTCATTTTTTTGCCACCCAAATGCATTATTTTACATTTTTCTACATTGAACCTCATTTGCCATGTAGTCGCCCACCCCATTAATTTGTCCAGGTCTTTTTGCAAGGTTTCCACATCCTGCGGAGAAGTTATTGCCCTGCTTAGCTTAGTATCGTCTGCAAATACAGAGATTGAACTGTTTACCTCATCCTCCAGGTCGTTTATGAACAAATTAAATAGGATTGGTCCCAGCACAGAACCCTGGGGAACCCCACTACCCACCCCTGACCATTCTGAGTACTCCCCATTTATCACCACCCTCTGAACTCGCCCTTGTAGCCAGTTTTCATTCCATGTACTCACCCTATGGTCCATGCCAACGGACCTTATTTTGTACAGTAAACGTTTATGGGGAACTGTGTCAAATGCTTTTGCAAAATCTAGATACACCACGTCTACGGGCCTTCCTTTATCTAGATGGCAACTCACCTCCTCATAGAAGGTTAATAGATTGGTTTGGCAAGAACGATTCTTCATGAATCCATGCTGATTACTGCTAATGATACCGTTCTTATTACTAAAATCTTGTATATAGTCCCTTATCATCCCCTCCAAGAGTTTACATACTATTGATGTTAGGCTAACTGGTCTAATTCCCAGGAATGTATTTTGGGCCCTTTTTAAATATTGGTGCTACATTGGCTTTTCTCCAATCAGCTGGTACCATTCCAGTCAGTAGACTATCTGTAAAAATTAGGAACAACGGTCTGGCAATCACTTGACTGAGTTCCCTAAGTACCCTCGGATGCAAGCCATCTGGTCCCGGTGATTTATTAATGTTAAGTTTCTCAAGTCTAATTTTAATTCTGTCCTCTGTTAACCATGGAGGTGCTTCCTGTGTTGTGTCATGAGGATAAACACTGCAGTTTTGGTTACTGAAGCCCCCCGATTCACTCGTGAAGACTGAGGAGAAGAATAAATTCAATACCTTCGCCATCTCCCCATCCTTTGTAACCAGATGTCCTTCCGCATTCTTTATGGGGCCAATATGGACTGTCCTCCCTTTTTTACTGTTTACATACTTAAAGAATTTCTTGGGATTTTTTTTGCTCTCCTTCACTATGTGTCTTTCATGTTCTATCTTAGCTGTCCTAATTGCACCCTTACATTTCTTGTTGCATTCTTTATAAAGTCTGAATGCTGAGGATGATTCCTCATCCTTGTATTTTTTGAAGGCCTTCTCTTTTGCTTTTATATGCATTTTTACATTGGCGTTAAGCCATCCAGGACTTTTGTTCACTCTTTTAAATTTATTACCCAATGGGATACATTGGCTAATGCCCTTATTTAATATGCTCTTAAAGCAAACCCATCTCTCCTCCGTATTCTTTGTTCCTAATATTTTATCCCAATTTATGCCTTTTAGCAAGGTTTGTAGTTTAGGGAAGTTGGCTCTTTTGAAATTCAGTGTCTTTGTATTCCCTTTATGTTTCCTATTTGTGTGATTTATACTGAAACTAATTGACCTGTGATCGCTGTTACCTAAATTGCCCTGTATTTCCACATCCATGATCAGGTCTGTATTGTT
Organism: Aquarana catesbeiana; assembly: GCF_042186555.1. Lineage (NCBI taxonomy): Eukaryota > Metazoa > Chordata > Amphibia > Anura > Ranidae > Aquarana > Aquarana catesbeiana. The sequence continues at coordinate 310,878,036 of NC_133328.1, forward strand.
GGTAATCAGTAGATCCAGTAATGTTTTATTTCTAGTTGGTGCGTCTACCATCTGACCCATAAAATTGTCCTGCAAGACATTAAGGAACTGGCGAGCCTTAAATGAATGCGCGGTTCCCTCCACCCAGTCTGGATAATTAAAATCCCCCATTATGATAACACTTCCCATCCTTGCTGCTAATCCAATTTGCGATAGGAGATCTGTCTCCACTTCCTCCCTCAGGTTAGGGGGCCTATAGCATAGCATATAGTATTATTTTCCCCTTAGCTTCATCCCTTTGGAGCTCTACCCATAAGGATTCCACCTCCTCCCTAGCTCCCTCAGCGATGTCATCTCTCACATTTACTTGTACATTATTCTTTATATATAGGCATACCCCTCCCCCTTTTTTACCCTCTCTATCCTTGCGGTATAGGGTATACCCTTGAATGTTTGCCAGCCAATTGTGAGAGCTGTTGAACCAGGTCTCTGAAATTCCCACAAAATCCGAATCCTCCTCGTACAACAGTATCTCTAGTTCACCCATCTTGTCCGCCATGCTCCTGGCATTGGTGAATATGCCACATAGTTTAGACCGGTCGCATATTATCCTCGTATTGGGTGTTTTGAGATTGCAACTAGGACTTGCTACTATACTCACCTTGTGTTTTTGTGCTTTGGTTAACCTACCACTAATGCCCCCAATACTACCTTCTGGAATATCTTCCATGCTGGCTATCTCTGCCTCTGGACCCTCCCCCCCATCGCCTAGTTTAAAAACCCCTCCAACTTTTTTGGCCATCTTCATTCCCAGCAGATCTGCACCCTCCTCATTTAGGTGCAGTCCATCCCTTCTATAGTACCGGTTACCGACTGAGAAGTCGGCCCAGTCCTCCAAGAACCCAAACCCCTCCTTACTACACCAGCTCTTCAGCCACTTGTTTACTTCCCTAATCTCTCTCTGCCTTTCTGGTGTGGCTCGATGTATCGGTAGTATTCCTGAGAATACTACTTTGGAGGTCCTTTCCTCAATTTAGCTCCTAAGTCCCTAAAATCGTTCTTTAGGACACTCCATCTGCCTCTGACTTTGTCATTGGTGCCAACGTGCGCCATGACAGCCGGGTCTTCCCCAGCCCCTCCCAGTAATCTGTCCACAAGATCCGTGATGTGCCGAACCCGAGCGCCAGGTAGACAACATACTGTTCGTCGCTTCAGGTCTTGGTTACAGATTGCCCTCTCTGTCCTTCTAAGAATTGAGTCCCCTACCACCAGAATCTCTTTCCTTTCCCTTTGCTGCCCCCCCACTCTCACTGGAGGAGTTCTTCCCCCGGCAGCTAGGAGAGTCCCTCAGCTCCAGCAGTGCTGGTCCCTGACTGGTTTCACCAATGTCACTCAATGGAGCGTACTTATTGGGATGCTCCAGTCCTGGATCGGCCTCCCTGGCACTTCCCCCTCTACCCCTCCTGACTGTCACCCTCTTTGTCACCACCCGCCTCTGTGCTGGCCCCTGCCGGCACCTGCCGTGTACGTTCCTGGCTCTCCTTTAGTATGGAGGGACTTCTCAGTGCTGACAGTTGCTTCCCCAGATTCAGAACCTGGGCTTCCAGGGAAACAATGTGCTTATATTTTGCACAGCAGTATTCACCCTCGATCGGATGATCAAGGAACGCATACATGCAGCAAGATGTACAAAGAGTCGCCTCTCCACACCTGCCGGGCATCGTACCTATTAAATTTAGTGAGGATTGGGGATTTTACCCTGTCCAAATTACCTAACAGCTAGCTTCCTGGCACTAATACTCAAGACAATACACAGGTACACAACAAGACAATACACAGGTACTCACAGACCTACGTGCAATCACAGAACAGTCGCAGACCTACGTGCACTCGCAATACTCAAGTATACAGTACACAAGTACTAACAATCCACACACACTACTTAGACAGCACTCAGGTACTCACACTACACAGGTACTATGACCCCTGTTATAACCTCCTGTTTTAAACTCTGGTTTTAACTCACCACTTAGACCAGTTCCACTTGGACTAAGTTCCAACAGCCTCACAATGAGCAGGCTCAGGATGAGTCCTACACATAGTTATATAGACTGCAAGCACCTGTGAGCAATTAACCACTCCTCTTAATTGATAACCTGAAGGAACCAAAGAGGAAAAAAAAAAAAAAGCTATTTAAAAAGTGACAGAAAAAGGTGACTGAAAAACTAAAAGGAAAAGCCCCAAAAATGCAACCCAGCAAACAAAAAGCAAGACTTGTTCACTCTCCCACTGGTTTTAACTCACCACTTAGACCAGTTCCACTTGGACTAAGTTCCCACAGCCTCACAATGAGCAGGCTCAGGATGAGTCCTACACACGGTTATATAGACTGTGAGCAATCAACCATTCCCCTTAATTGATAGCCTGAAGGAACCAAAGAAGAAAAAAAAAAAAAGCTATTTAAAAAGTGTCAGAAAAGGGTGATTGAAAAACTAAAAGGAAAAGCCCCAAAAATGCAACCCAGCAAACAAAAAGCAAGACTTGTTCACTTTCCCACTGATTTTAAACTCACCACTTAGACCAGTTCCACTTGGACTAAGTTCTCACAGCCTCACAATGAGTTGTTATTGTTATTCAAAGTACTACAGCGCTGATAGCTTAAAATTGGCCTGGGCAGGAAGGGGGTAAAAGTGCCTTGTATTGAAGTGGTTAAATATTTGAATAAGGGCTGAAAGTGATATAAGTAACTATCAATTAAGAAAATATGACTAATCAAAGCACTTCTACTATTCATGCTGATATATATTTTTCAAACCACTAAACTGTCTTATGACCTTTAACAATTTTACACTGTTTATCCTTTGCCATTTTTTTTTTTATTATAAGGGTCTGCCAGAGAGACCTTTAACCACGGAGCCAAAGTCTGTTATTCTTGTCATCCCAAAGGAAACTAAAGAGCAAACTCCAGTCCTTTTCTTTGACATGACATGTTGTTTATGTGCTGGTTCAGCTCTATTTAATAAAAAAAAAAATTATTAGTTCAGTAAAATCTAGCAAAAGGCACTTTATCTCAAACAGGCACCTCCTAATTTTGTAACTTGTGAAGAAAGGACAGCTTAGGATGCAAAATACCTACAGTGTACCACAGCAAATGTGAGTGTGCCTACATTGCACTCTATAACTTAAAATGGAACTAAACGCATAAATTTAACAGTTTCTTAAAACAGTTACATTCAAGGTATGCCGTGAATGATAAGCACCATGCACTGCACTGCACTACACTGCACATCAACCACACGTACACTGCACATCAACCACAGGCCAGGATGGCAGCTTCCTTAGTTGTAAAGGATAGGAGGGTTTGGTCCCGCTTTAAAGGAGTATGGTTGGGAGCAGAGCCGACTGCCAAGAAGATGGCCGTGGTCTGAGAGAGCTCCGGAGCCAGCATCACACACAAACACACACAGCGACTCTCACAGCATCGGGGACAGCTCAGAACGATCACCCGCAGCGGTACAAACACCTCCAGCATCCGCAGCACTAATGAAGAAATGACAAAACCGAGAAGGCCCCCGTAAATTAACTGACTTTTTCCCGGCGGCCAGAGCTTCTCCCGGCCAAGATAGTGCCAGCAGATCTCTGGCACACTCCAGCAGCATGACGCCTCGTGGAAGGCAGGGAGGAGATAGCCCTCATAAGGCTTCGGGAAACGGTAATAAACACTCTTCAAATCACAGCACCCCATGCTTCAGCCCACACAAATCCAAATTTAAAGCTAATTATCATGCCAGTGGTTGTCTATTTCCCGGATGGGAAAAGGAGCGGGCTGATAAATGCGAATGATCTATGCTTTCCTGCCATAACCCCTGTTTACCTCTAAGTTCTGAGGTCTGTGCTCCGTTGCCAATACCCCAAACTGTTAAGTGCAGCATAAGCTGCTCAGTGAGCTTGCTCACATTGTTCTTACTAAAAGTTTCTTTTATATGTTTATGACAGTTTTCCTTTTTTTTCTGTGCACCTGGTCTGCAACCCTCCGTTTTCTACACTGCACCCCGGCACCTCCTGAAGATCCTTGCAAGGAAGATCTGGCTGTCTCTTCTGCCTATCTCGAGTCCCTCCGCAGCACTCCTTACAGGTACTATTTACCAACTTATTACAGTATGGACACAATTTTCATACGTAGTTTACTCCATAGCATGTATTCTCAGGTATGCCACTTAAGATAGTATCACTGAATGCGCATTGTTTGAACAGTCCCTATAAGCAGAGGGTGTTGTGGATGGAAGCAAAACAACTGCGAGCTGATGTCCTGTGTATACAGGAGACCCACTTTAACAACCCTAGAGCACCCAAATGTATGCATAAAGATTACCCTCACACTTTCTATGCAAATGCAGAGGAGAAGAAAAAAGGGGTCATGACTGCAATAAAAAAAAACTCAGTAGCTTTTTAACTTCATGAGATGGTACAAGACCCCAAAGGCAGGTATTTAATCCTGTTATGTGACTTAAATAATACTATCCACACCATTGTGAAGTTACAGTATCTCACAAAAGTGAGTACACCCCTCACATTTTTGTAAATATTTTATAATATCTTTTCATGTGACAGCATTGAAGAAATTACACTTTGCTACAATGTAAAGTAGTGAGTGTACAGCAGTGTAAATTTGCTGTCCCCTCAAAATAACTCAACACACAGCCATTAATGTCTAAACCGCTGGCAACAAAAGGGAGTACACCCCTAAGTGAAATTGTCCAAATTGGGCCCAAAACGTCAATTATTTTGTGTGACCACCATTATTTTCCAGCACTGCCTTAATCCTCTTGGGTATGGAGTTCACCAGAGCTTCACGTGTTGCCACTGGAATCCTCTTCCACTCCTCCATGATGACATCACAGAGCTGGTGGATGTTAGAGAACTTGCACTTCTCCACCTTCCATTTGAGGATGCCCCACAGATGCTCAATAGGGATTAGGTCTGGAGACATGCTTGGCCAGTCATCACCTTTACCCTCGGCTTCTCTAGCAAGGCAGTGGTCGTCTTGGAGGTGTGTTTGGGGTCGTTATGTTGTAATACTGCCCTTCGGCCCAGTCTCTGAAGGGAGGGTATCATGCTGGGCTTCAGTAAGTCACAGTACATGTTGGCATTCATGAGCATGAACCCACCACCATGCTTTATTGTAGGTAAGACACACTTGTCTTTTGTACTCCTCACTTGGTTGACACCATCTGAACCAAATAAGTTTATCTTGGACTCAGCAGACCACATGACATGGTTCCAGTAATCCATGTACTTAGTCTGCTTGTCTTCAGCAAACCGCTTGTGGGCTTTCTTGTGCATCAGCTTTAGAAGAGGCTTCCTTCTGGGACGACAGCCATGCAGACCAATTTGATGCAGTGTGCGGCGTATGGTCTGAGCACTGACAGGTTGACCCCCCACCCCTTTAACCTCTGCAGCAATGCTGACAGCACTCATACATCTATTTCCCAAAGACAACCTCTGGATATGACGCTGCGCACGTGCACTCAACTACTTTGGTTGACCATGACGAGGCCTGTTCTGAGTGGAACCTGTCCTCTTAAACCGCTGTATGGTCTTGCCACCATGCTACAGCTCAGTTTCAGGGTCTTGGCAATCTTCTTATAGCCTAAGCCATCTTTATGTAGAGCAACAATTCTTTTTTTCAGATCCTCTGAGAGTTCTTTGCCATGAGGTGCCATGTTGAACTTCCAATGACCAGTTTGGGAGAGTGAGAGCGATAAAACCAAATTTAACACACCTGCTCCCCATTCACACCTGAGACCTTGTAACACTAACGAGTCACATGACATCAGGGAGGGAAAATGGCTAATTGGGCCCAATCTGGACAATTTCACTTAGGGGTGTACTCAATTTTGTTGCCAGCGGTTTAGAGATTAATGACTGTGTTGAGTTAATTTGAGGGGACAGCAAATTTACACTGTTAGACAAGCTGTAAACTCACTGCAAAGTGTCATTTCTTCAGTGTTGTCACATAAAAAGATAATAAAATATTTACAAAAATGTGAGGGGTGTGCTTACTTTTGTGAGATACTGTATATGCGCCTAATGTGGGCCAACTCAGGCTCCTCCGTAAACTTCTCAAGAGCATTAAAAAAACTCAAAAAGGGGACCTTGTAACTTGTGGGGACAACGCTACGGTGAATCCCACTTCCTACTTCAACGGTCTCTCTCAAGTTGAAACCATCAATTCAGCCATATCTTTGTGATTAGAACTATATGATACATGGAGGTGTGTCCACCTCCAGGAGAAGGACTTCACACACTTTTCCTCAGCCCACAAGTCATATTCGCGAATCGACATCTGTCTGCTTGACTTATCATTACTCAAATTAACATCCGCTACGATCCATTCCATCACATGGTCAGGTCACGCTCCAGTCTCTGTGACATTAGGAGATGAACTTAGCGTGAACTCTGCCAGCCTTTGGCGCAATAACACCTTTATTTTGTCCACACAGGAGGAGAAGATTGGCCTGCAACTACGGGATTTCTTTCAGCTGAACCCTAGCTCTGATACTAATGTTTTTAATGTATGGTGTGCCCATACGGCGTTTAGTAGAGGCTTATTAATTCAGTTGGCATCAGGGGCAAGGGAAAGGTATCAAGGGAAAGGAGAAGGAGGATGCATGTTGTAAACTCACTGCTATTACAAATTAAAACTTTAGAGGATCGTGATAAGCAATCCTCATCCCAAAAGACTTTAGATCAGTTAATGAAGTGTTGACAAGATCTTCGGGTACTTCTAATGTCTGACAAGGAAAAATCCTTACAAAAGGTTAAATCCAAGTACTATTCCCATAGTAACAATGCTGGGAAACTCCTAGCATCAGTGTTGAAAACCAGACAATTAAAATCCCAGCTACCCTCTATTACAGACCCTATAACTGATACCTTAGTCTACCATCCCAAAGACATTGCCAATACATTCCAAAAATATTATGCATCCCTGTACAATTTGAAAGATGACCCCCACCACAATCCATCCAACAGCAGAGGCTATCTCTAACTTTCTGTTATCAGTTAACCTCCCTGTAATTGACCCTATCATATTATCCAAGCTAAATGAACCCATTACTTCCCAGGAAATCCAAAAAGTAGTGCATTCCCTGCCCACAATAAATCTCCTGGAGCTGTTGGGTTTTTTGCTGAATATTATAAAGCTTTTGGGGACATATTGATCCCTTATCTCACAGCGGTGTTTAATGAAGCGTCGTCATCTAACTCCTTCCCCTCGGAAATGCTACAAGCTGTCATAATCATCTTACCTAAACCTGGGAAAGAGCTGGACCACCCGAAAAATTTTAGACCTATTTCTCTCCTGAACACCAATTTGAAGATTTATGCAAAAATTATAGCCAATAGACTAGCCATCATTACACCCTCCCTTATTAAAGCAGATGTAGTTGGATTTGTAACAGGAAGACAGGTCCCTGATGCTACGAGAAGAATGTTTAACCTTCCTAAACTTGCAGAGAACCGCAAGGCCCCTTCAATTTTTCTAAACTTAGATGCTGAAAAAGCATTTGATAGGGTGCATTGGGGTTTTCTGCAAGCAGTATTACGTAAATTTGGTCTTTTTTGGAATTATGAACTCAGCCATTTCTGCATTATGCTCCCACCCCCTTGCGAAGGTGTACACAGCTAATGTACTGTCCGATCCTTTCCCTATCACTAATGGGACCCGAAAGGGATGTCCCCTCTCCCCTATCATTTTTACCACGATAATGGAACCTTTAGCAGAAGCTAAAAGATCTAATCCCTTGATATATGGCATTGAGGTGGCTAGCCATCCACATAAAATTGGGTTGTTTGCCGATGATGTCATCTTGACTTTGACTCGTCTGGCCATCTAATTACAGGCAGTACAAGATGAAATTTCACCCTTTAGTGCAGCCTCTTATTACAAAATTAATGTGTCAAAATCCTTGACTCTTCCAATTGCAACCCCAAAATCCCAATTAAACGATCTCCAATCCCAGTTTAATTATACCTGGGAAACACATTCTTTATCTTATCTAGGAACCACTTTAAGAACTCCAAAACATTCAAGGCTAACTTCCCAAAGCTACTAACCATTATTAACCTCTTCAGCCCCGGAAGATTTTACCCCCTTCCTGACCAGAGCGTTTTTTGCGATTCGGCACTGCGTCACTTTCACTGACAATTGCGCAGGCGTGCGACGTGGCTCCCAAACAAAATGGATGTCCTTTTTTCCCTCAAATAGAGTTTTCTTTTGGTGGTATTTGATCGCCTCTGCGATTTTTATTTTTTGCGCTATAAACAATATAAGAGCGACAATTTTGAAAAAAACGCATTATTTTTTACATTTTGCTATAATAAATATCCCCCAAAAATATATAAAAAAACATTTTTTTCCCTCAGTTCAGGCCGATCGTATTCTTCTACATATTTTTGGTAAAAAAAAAAAAAAAATCGCAATAAGCGTTGATTGATTAGTTTGCGCAAAAGTTATAGCGTTTACTAAATAGGGGATAGTTTTATAGCATTTTTATTAAAATTTTTTTTTTTTAACTAGAAATGGCGGCGATCACCGATTTTTATTGTGACTGCAACGTTATGGCGGACATGTCGGTCATTTTTGACACATTTTTGGGACCATTGTCATTTATACAGCGATCAGTGCGATTAAAAATGCATTGATTACTGTGTAAATGACACTGGCAGTGAAGAGGTTAACCACTAGGGGGCGGGGAGGGGTTAAGTGTGTCCTAGGGGAGTGATTTCTAACTGTCAGGGGGATGGGCTGGTGTGTGACGTCACTGATCTCTGCTCCCAATGACAGGGAGCAGAGATCGAGTGACACTTGTCACTAGGCAGAACGGGGAGATGCTGTTTACATTAGCATCTCCCCGTTCGTCCTCTCCTTGAGGCGATCGCGGGTATCCCCGCGGTGATCGAGTCCGCAGGACCCGCGACCCGGCGGGGCACACACAATGGCACGGCGGGGAATTCAAATGGACATACAGGTACGCCCATTTGCCCAGCCGTGCCATTCTGCCGACGTACATCGGCGTGCGCCGGTCGGGAACCGGTTAAGCAAGAGATGGCACAAATATAAACTCATGAAATATCATGGATGGGCCAACTAGCGGCCTTTAAAATGCTACTATTGCCCAGGTTACTGTACTTATTTCGGACAATAACAATTCAAATACGTACAGGTACGCCCATTTGCCCAGCCGTGCCATTCTGCCGACGTACATCGGCGTGCGCCAGTCGGGAACCCGTTAAGCAAGAGATGGCACAAATATAAACTCATGAAATATCATGGATGGGCCAAATAGCGGCCTTTAAAATGCTACTATTGCCCAGGTTACTGTACTTATTTCGGACAATAACAATTCAAATACCTTTATCCTTTTTCCAATCCCTGAATATAGCATTGAGAAAACTCATTTGGCAAGAAAGCAGCAAGAATCCCCTTTAACACATTGATTAAACATAAATTTAAAGGTGGGGTGGATTTACCAGTGATTCAAGCTTATTACAGAGCTGCCATTTTAGACCAATTGAAAGCTTGGTTTCATCCCTCCCCTGAAAAGTTATGGGTGGAAATTGAAAAGGCAGTACTTGGTAATAGAGATTTACCATCCCTCTTACTTGCTAAAGCTACTGGCAAACTGACTCGGGTCCCTGTGTTACCGTCCATTCAAACGTTCACTATACATATAGACTTAAAACTATTACTACCCCACTTTCAGTATATCAATATTTACTCCCATTGTTAAACATTAAACAGTGGCTATCACAGGGATGTCAGACTCTGCAGGATCTCCTAAACATAAGGCAAAAGGGAACTTTTCTCTGATGCAAATAACATCATTTATAAACTGCATTCCTTATCTACAATACAAATAAACTCTTGGTAGTGGGACTAGCTGCAATCCTCATTTAACAGGAAAGGTGGGATCTCATGGTTCTATAACCTTTCGTGCTTCCCCAGAGAGGAATGCAAGTCAGGTACCATGCTGGCCTGGGATAAAGACAATTCCCTACTGATATGTGGCAATCCGCAATGGTTCATAACTTTACAGTGTCTCACTGTACGGATCACTGGGATAATGCCCTTAAAATCCTACATAGAGGCCATTTCACACCCTACAGATTGTCCGAGATATATCCAGACCACACACACACACACACCACTATGCTGGCGTCACTGTGGTTCCATAGGAAACCTCTTTCATATACTCTGGGACTGCAAATGTGTAAAAAGTTTCTGGAATGCAGTTTTGACTTTAATTTCTAAAATAACTGGATTCTGACAAAACCTAACCAACAATTAGCATTATTAAACCTGTCCTTAAATATCTTCGCCATTACAGGACCATAGTGGCACATATTTTCATAGCTGCTTGATTAATCATCACCAAAAAGTGGAAAACCAGCAATGCCCCCACAATCTCTGAAGTGGGTAACACTCACTTTCACTATGAACGTATTATTGCCCTTAATTCTGAAAGCCTATCATCATTTGACTACAAGTGGTTTACATGGTCACACATGCTTGCAGGATAAGATCGATTAACAAAATGTAAATGTTTCAAACATATTTATGGTGCACGGAAAACTATTTGATTGTTTTACTCCCTTTCTCATTTTATCTTTCTCCCTACCCTTGTTTTGTTCTGCTCTGTTTTCTCTTCATATTAGCATTGTCACATATAGTGCCTGAGCATATAACCAGTTAAGAAAATACAGTAGTGAGCTCCAAGATTGACATGTGTGGTGCAACTGATTATCATCTAATGTGTTTTTTCATTGTCTTACTTTGTCTTGGTCATTACTATGTAACATTATTGATGGCATGGTTGTACGCTCTACCTATTCTAGAATCATATATCCAGAATTCTACCTATTCTAGAATCAACCATATATCTTTTAACATTTCCTCTGATTTTCCTTTAGTTGCATCAGCCAAGATTTTGGAGGCTCCAAGGTCTGATCATTCACCTATCACTACCACTTTGCCTGGCATTCGACAGTGCCACACTGCTTTCACTTTACGCCTCAATGAGGCAATTTTTAGTAATCCAGCCTTCTGATATTGAACAGCATCTTCAACAATTTTATACCATTAACACAACAGATACAAAAGGAAATGCAGCACCCAGGACTGCCACATCTGGATAAATGCTCCCACCCTACTCAGCCTCTCGGGTGCTGGCTCTGCACAGTTATGTGGAGGAAAAAAATCCTGGACGGCCGCACTCAATGAAAAATAGGGCATCTTTATTAGAACAAAAATGATTAAAATCCAAAATAGGTCACATCAAAGGTGGCTAGTACAGGAACAATCACTAACGCGTTTCACATCTACTGATGCTTACTCATAGCTAGGAGTAAGCATCAGTAGATGTGAAACGCATTAGCGATTGTTCCTATATTATCCACCTCTTATGTGAACTATTTTGGATTTTAATCATTTTTGTTCTGATAAAGATGCCCTATTTTTCATTGAGTGCGGCCGTCTAGGATTGCTTTTTTTCCTCCACATTAACACAACAGATCAAACTTCCCGGATCATGAATTCGGTGGCCCACAGAGTCATTGTTAGAGGAATACTTATTCAGTTAGCCTTGTCGCAAACATCAGAAAGCAATAATTCTAGTGCCTGACCTCCTGTTTAAGCTCAAACTGGTAACCTGTAAAAGCATTTAAGACTAATTGTCAATGTTAGGCCTCACCACAGAGAAGCACTGTGGACACCAATAGGATACACTATTCCACGTCCTAAAGATTAAATATGATGGACTTTTCAGGCACAGATGTTATAGTTAAAAACATGTTTACATCTTTATTTTAAGCATGTTATACAAATAGAAATACAAAAAAGGAGGAGAACAACAATCTTTAAAATTGACTAATATCAAGGTGTGTGTCCAAATGTTGTTTTACAATCATATGGACCAGTAATACCCATTAGGTTGATTTGTTGCCCCGATACAAGGTAACCTCATAGAAGACACATTGAGGTTTATCTGATGGCTATCATTCGGGGTCTCTCCCAGCCTGGGGTGTAACAGTTCTTGCTCTAAAAGTTTCATACTAAAAGACAGCTTCCTCAGGCGCTTTATCGTATATCTGGATAAAAATGGGAAACACAACATCAAACAATCTACTTTCATATTGCTAGGTTGCAAAGTCAAAAAACATTGTAATATTATTACAGATCATTTTGGTTCACTTACATAAATACATGTACGACTATCAAGGACACAGGTAGGTGGGTGTGAGGACAAAGCACCAATCTCACCAGAAAGGCAGATATGGGGGTGCCCTACAGATGACAGCCAGTGATGCACAGCAGGATATAGATATACCGTAGTATCCGCTAATATTTGTATGGGGTTAATAGAGGTGTTCCTGGCTTACACTTTGCTTTTACAGGACGTGTCCTTGACTTGACTGTTCAGATGTGACCTCAAGAGGTACTGAGCAAACTGCCAGATGAATCTATTGATGAAGGAGATAATTATATTAATCTTTTGAATCTATTAATTACATAAATATAGTTATTGGCCTAAAAGGCCCCAGACAGACTCACCTGAAAGTAACCTAGAGATAAGTGTATAAAGCCTGGTACACACTATTAATATTTTTTCTGCCATGGTTAGTTCAGCAATCTCCCCCGCAGAGCCGTTGTGTTCTGACAGGGGGACGCCCCCCCCCCCCCCCCCTGCCAGAGCACTCTGATCAGTGCTCTCTGCCATTGGCTGAGAACGCTGATCAGGAGTCAGTCGGATGCTGGTTTTCCAGCATGCACGTCCGGCTTCTGTCTGACAGACTGACATCCACACAAGCCAAATGTAGGCCATTTTCTTTTTAACCATCCGTTGTCTCCCGACATTCGGCCCATGTGTACCCAGTTTTATACTTGCGGCATCTCAGAATATTATAGGGAATCGCTTGTCATAAGGTCCAAAACAACAAGGGGTTTAAGCCCAGCCTCAGAAAGAAGACATACAGCTCTAAGTCTCTCTGGATTAATCATCTGCAAATGATATAGCTTATGGTCAGTAAACCTGCGTCAAAATTCCAAAAAGGGCCAGAATGGAGTACTCAGGGGTCAAGGCTTACCAATCTGCTGTGACTAGACTAAAAGTTCATCTGGTCCAGCGTTCTTCTTTGTGTCTCTCCTGAAACTGCCCCATAAGTATACCACGACCAGGAGTGCCCATGGCCGCCGGTTCATACCATGTAAGACCAACAACAGTGATGGAAACATCTTAAATCATAGAAATTACTTGCAGGACAACACTTCATTTAAACTGGGTGGTCTTGTGGTGTTGAGACTTTCTATCCCAAGTGTTTCCCTCTGTAATGTTTACTTAGCCCAGTGGCCACCTCTGGGATATCTAGGGACAACTTCAAATATTATGAATGACACAAATGATGTGTCAAAGCGATGCTATAGATCGAGGTAGCGGCTCACTGGGGTAATCATTTTGCCATTAGAAGAGTAGTAAATGTGGTAATTCAATCTTTGTTTGAGTTGGCAAATAATTTTACCCACATAAAATGATCCACAACGGCACAGCTTGTCAGGGCTGTTGGCTAATTGCCAGCTCCCATCTCTCTCCACAGTTACCCAGCTGTTGTTGACTCTGCTCGTCAGTCCTGCCTACTTAAAGTCGTCCAGCTCACTTGATCTCTGCCTTCGCCTTTGTCAACATCACAGAGACTTTCTCCTGCGTTCCTGTTGAAGACTTGCTCGGCTGACGTTCCTTCTGGCTCCTGATCCTGCTTGCTGTACTACTACCTTTATTTCTGGCTCTCTGACATTTGCTTGGCTGACTGCCCGATCCGGTTACTGAACTCTGGCTTGTTTTGACTACGCTTATTCTGTTTACCTTATTATTATTATTATTATTAAACAAGTGTGATTTAACTATACTTCTGTCTCGGTCTGATTCATGGTTCCTGATAGTAGGTGAAGGCCATGAATTCAGAAGATACAGTCAATCCACTTGTTGGTAATATTTTTTCCAGATTGAATGAGCAAGATCACCGCATGGATCAGTTTGCCATAGCATTACAAACACTCCTGAATCGCACGGCTCACCTGGAAACTCCCACTGTGGCTGCTCCGGTACATCCTGAGAGTTGCAGGCCATCCCTGCTGCTGTGGCAGTCTCTGTGCAGTATTACCTCTATAAGAGGTATGTCTGGTTCCACTCCGCTTCCCCAGCGATTTGGGGGCGATCCAGTTCAATGCAGAGGGTTTCTCAATCAGGCTGCTTTTTCTCATGGTCTCTCGGATTCCATCAAGGATGAGATAGCAGCCCGAGATATACCCACTGAGCTGGAGAGGTTGATCACGTTTGCTATCCTCATTGACTCCAGACTCAGAGAAAGACTCTTTTAAGGAGCTCTTGTGGAAGCCTCCTGTATGCTTGCCTTCGAGCTTTGCAGTCCCACCTGTGGCTCCCTCACCTCCTATGCCTCCTGGTACCGAGTCGGTCAGTGAAGATGAACCCATGCACTTGGGCTTCACGCGTCTCTCTGCGGATGATAGAGCCTTTAGGAGGAGATAGAGATTGTGCCTTTATTGTGGCTAGGCAGGTCGTTTTGAAGTCTTGTCCTACCCATCCCGAACCTTGAGGTCCTGTCATGGACAGACCTTATGTGACATTGTTTTGTCCCCAGTTATCCAGAAGGATAAGCCCCTGGTTTCAGTCACCCTTTCTTGGGCTGAGTCGTCCATCGAGATACAGGCTCTAGTAGACTCTGCAGGCCTGTTCATTGATGCTGCCTTTGTATCGCAGCACTCGATTCCACTGCAGCTGCGTGACACTCCACTTGCCATTGAGGCTCTTGACCTCTACAGCCTGCCCATGTGACTCATGAGACGGTTCCGTTGTCCATGGTCGTAGAGGCTCTTTACCATGAGATAATCCAATTCCAAGTTATTTCCTCACCTAAGTTTCTGCTGGTTATAGGTTATCCTTGGTTACAGAGGCACAACCCATCTTTTGATTGGCCCTGCTCTGAGGTTCTCTCCTGGTCACCACAATGCAGTGAGACATGCTTCCAGAGGGTAGCCAAGGTCCTGTGCACCTCTTTACTCTCCTCCCTGCCGGAGAAGTACCGTGATTTTAGCAATGTCTTTGACAAAGGTCAAGCCGGTAGTTTGCCTCCACACCGGCCTTATTATTGTGCAATTGACCTTCAACCTAGTGCCATACCCCCTCATGGCCGGGTTTACCCTTTGTCGGTCTTGGAGGATAAGGCCATGGAGGAGTATGTTGCAGATGCACTTTCTCGAGATTTCATCCGCAAATCCTTGTCTCCTGCTGGTGCTGGTTTCTTCTTTGTGAAGAAGAAGAGCAGTGAACTGGAGACCTTGTATTGATTATAGGGGTCTCAATCGTTTCCCGATTAAGAATGCCTACCCGATTCCGTTGATTACAGAGTTATTTGACCGCCTCAAGGGAGCAACGGTTTTCACGAAGCTTGATTTGAGAGGGGCATACAATCTCGTGCGGATTAAGAAGGGCGACGAGTGGAAAACTACGTTTAATACCAGAATAGACCATTATGAGTAACTTGTAATGCCTTTTGGCCTTTGTAACGCCCCGGCAGTTTTCCAGGAATTTATTAACGATGTCCTCTGAGATATGTTGCAGTTATATGTGGTGGTTCCACAAGGAAGTAATGTAACTTGGTGCAAGTTATATCTTGATGAGTTAACTGATTCGACTTCTTAGGAGTAAAAAGATCTTTGGATGGATTGGAGGGTTTCATTTGTCTGGAAGAGCTAATACTGGACAACAACCTGCTGGGAAATCATGTTTGCTTCCCTTTACTTCCATTCCTACACACATTGACTGCCAATAAGAATCAGCTGACAGAGCTGGACCACTTTCTGGACTCACTGGCTGTGTCTGCCCCATCCTTGGAGTACCTAAGCTTGCTTGGTAACCAGGCTTGTCCGAATGAACTTGTTAGCAAAGAGAAAGATGAAGATGACTATCAGCGATACAGGTACTTTGTCCTGAACAAACTTCCTAATCTAAAGTTTTTGGATACCAGGAAAGTGACAAACAAAGAGCGTGAAGTGACAGGTTCCAGAGGAGCATTCATGAGAGTGGTGAAGCCCAAAGAAAATAAGCCTTATGATTTTGCACTATCGGAGCCCTCCCCTTCTCTCTTTATGGTTACACCACTCTGCTGAGGGCCAGGTTTTTTCTGTGGATCTATCCATCTGCACTACAGTACCTGACGTCCTATTCCAGATACTCATCTTGGCTTTATGGTGGTCCGGAACAGCAGCAGGACTTAACAGCTCACTCAGACCCTCTGTAACGGGGGGTCATGGGTTTCTGGTAAGCGGCCAGATTTATTTATTTACTCTATTTATGGTGGTGGACCCAAGCACTTATGTTTTCCATATAACTGGACCTTCACTGGATTTTTACACCATACTCGGGTGTTCATATATGGACTAATACTCACAATTTTCTAAACTTTTATTGCACAATATATTGCAGCCTTTGTTGCTAGTTTATTAATTCTTGCACACATCCTTTTTTCATAAGATATATGGTCATATGCATATTTGAAGTTTGTTTAAAGGTGATGTCTGATCACCTTTATATTTATATTCACTGTTTTGTTAATAGCGCGAGTCATAAGTTTATTATATGTGGTGGTTTATCTCGGTGATTTCCTGATATTTTCCAAGTCCCTGGAGAGCCACCACACAGATATCTGTTGTGTGTTTCAGAAACTAAGAGAGAACAGTCTCAATTGTAAACTGCAGAAGTGTGAGTTCCATCGTGAACAGGTTAAATTCCTGGGCTATGCTGGTTTTTCGATGGACCCAGAGAAACTTTTGGCAGTCCTACAGTGGCCCCGTGGGTTTACGTCCTCTGCAGCGTTTCCTGGCTTTGCCAACTATTATCGGAAGTTTATTTGTAACTTCTCGTCTCTGGTCAAGCCCTGACTGATATGACCAGAAAGGACGGTAACCCACAGAGTTGGTCTCCGAAATCCATTAAGGCCTTTGAGAGTATCAAGGCTGCCTTTGTTTCTGCTCCTGTGTTGGCACATACTGATCCAACGTTGCCTTTTATCCTAGAAGTTGATGCTTTTGAGACTGGAGTTGGCTCCCTTCTGTCTCAACGTCCTAACTCTGAGAGCGCCGTGTGGCTACTTTTCCAAGAAATTGTCACACCCAGAGTGCAATTACGAGATTAGTGACAGAAAGCTGTTGGTGATCATTTTAGCCCCAAAAAGAATGGAGACATCTCCTTGAAGGTACCACTGTGCCGGTTCTCATTCTTCTCTTATTCTGACCATAAGAATCTCACATTCTCATCTGAGGCTAAGCGCCTCTCTCTCAGAATGGCACAATGGGCTCTTTTCTTGTCGAGTTTTAATTACATTGTCTCATTCTTACCCGGTACTTGGAATGTAAGGGCTGATGCCTTGTCACGACAATTTTCCTCCACTTCCAAGTTGGAGTCGGTTCCGGTTCCTGTGATCCCTCTTGATCGTATTCTGGCTACGGTTCACACCAGTCTTACTTCTCCTTTGGGTGATAAAATTCTTGCTGCTCAGGTCCATGCTCCTTCTGAGAAACCTTGTGACCGCTGCTTTGTCCCAGAGAGTCTCCGTACTGCTGTGCTCCAGACTTACCATTCTCCCAAGGCAGCTGGCTACCCTGGGAAGAATCAACTCGTTTGGGCCATTTCCCAACAATTCTGGTGGCCTAGTCTACGAGCTGATGTAATTGACTTCGTAGCTGCCTGTTCCGTGTGTGCTCAGACTAAGACTCCACGACACCTTCCAGTGGGCCTCCTACAACCCATACCCAATGGTGAGAGGCCCTGGACCCACCTGTCTATGGATTTCATTGTGGGGTTACCCAACTCCCAAGGCAACACTGTTATCCTTATGGTGGTTGACCAGTTCTCAAAGATGTGTCATTGTATTCCACTTAAGAAGCTGCCCACTTCTAAGGAACTGGCTTTCGGGAGATCGGAGAATGGGAGATCTTTCGCTTACATGGGCTACCCAAGGTGAGCGTCTTGGACAGGGGTAGTCAGTTTGTCTCCAGGTTCTGGCGAGCCTTTTGTGCACAGTTGGGAATTCAGCTTGCTTTCTCCTCTGCGTATCACCCGCAGTCTAATGGGGCAGCAGAACGAACCAATCAGTCCTTGGAGCAATTCTTACGTTGCTATATTTCTGACCATCTTAACAACTGGTCAGACCCATTACCGTGGGTTTGCTCACAACAGTGCCTTGAATTCTGCTTCCCGATTGTCCCCATTTATTGCAAATTATGGTTTCCAACCTTCCATGTTGCCTGACTCAGAGTATTCCTGCATTAGAGGAGCATCTCCGTGGTCTTCGTTCCACTTGGGTACAAGTTCAGGAGGCTTTGCAACATGCTAACGATACAGTAGGTACAGACTATGCTGACCGCAGACGCCTGCCTGCACCTTCCTACCAGGTTGGGGACAGAGTCTGGCTGTCATCTTGTAACCTCTGACTTCGATTTCCTTCTTTGAAGTTCGCACCTCGTTTTATTGAGCCTTTCCGTATCCTTCGCAGGATTAACCCAGTGGCTTACGCCTTGGACCTTCCTCCTAGTATGCGCATCTCAAATTTGTTTCATGTCCCCTTATTGAAACCTTTGGTCTGCAATCGCTTTACCACCTCGGTGCCACGTCTTCACGGTCCGGAGGTACGCTCTTGGGTCTCATCCTTGGACGTACATGCTCCTGCCCTCCTTCATGATTTCCATAGACGTTTTTCCCTCAAGCCCAATGGTCCTCCGAGGGGAAGGGGTCGTTGAGGAGGGAGTACTGTCAGGGCTGGGCTCAGCCCTTCCTTCTCTGAGCTGGCCGCTCAGCTGTTAGCCTTTTGCCAGCTCCCATCTCTCTCCACAGTTACCCAGCTGTTGATTGTTGATGGGTAAATAACCCATCTGGGTTTGTGGAAGTGGCGTGGAAGGTAATGTGAAGGAGGTGTTAGAAAAATATCCCACCCTGAAAGGGCCTGTTTGCCCACCCAGTATGGGGTAGGTGGGTTTAGAAAGCGTTTGTAAAGTCATAAGTTGTAGTGCTTGTGCTGCTGTTTGTCCTAAATGTATGTCTTTGAGAGGACAACACATATGTATTAACCTCACCCAGTCTAGGATTACCACCATTGTGATGAAAATTAGGAAATTGGTCAGGTCATCTCTTAGAAGAGTGTGAGGGAGTATACCCACCACCATGAAAATTCCTCTTATGTGACCCCACAAAGTTTGGAGAGTGAAGTATCGGTGCAGTTCATGTGGGAGGCTGTTGGACTGAAGAAGATAGAAAAGAGTCAGATTTGGTACCATCATCGTATGTAGTGTCTAATTGCTGGTAGGTCTGGGGCCATGTGAGTATCCCCTATTTTGCTG
This sequence comes from Aquarana catesbeiana, assembly GCF_042186555.1. Classification (NCBI taxonomy): domain Eukaryota; kingdom Metazoa; phylum Chordata; class Amphibia; order Anura; family Ranidae; genus Aquarana; species Aquarana catesbeiana. The sequence goes on from NC_133328.1 coordinate 310,897,483, forward strand.
AGGTGTATGCCAGAGATAGGCAAATCCCTCAGCAAATGCCAGCCCATCTTTGGCCATTTTGGAGTGCTTTTTAATATCTTTTTTGAGTTTGGCTAGATAATCCATAATTTCCTGCCATTTATTATAAAATAGTGTCTGGTTCTTCAATGCTTCATGGGACCTCCCCAAACGAATCAACTCCTGATCTAATTGCTTCTTTTTTTATCTAATTTGTGTGGTTAATAATTCCATGAGTTCAATGATGCATTTAGTAAGAGACCCCTCCCAGGCTGTCTTGAACTCTTGTGAAATGTGTTTGAAAGTGGGATAAACCTGCACTCTCAATGCCAAGGGGCTCACTTTTTCTTGAATATACTGTTGGAAAAAATGAATCATGAATTGAGTGGCCCACAAAGTCAGTGCCAGACCTCCTGTTTAACCTCAAACTGGTAACCTGTAAAGCATTTAAAGCCTTGCCTGTGAATAATTTATTGCACCATAGTTTGTCGCCATTCCACTGGCGTGGTCAATTTTAAACTGACATGTTAGGTATCTATTTACTCAACGGAACATCTTTTACATTGTACCAAAAATTGGGTATTATATTGTGTTAGTGTGCACTAAAATCCATTAAACTGTATTTTTTCCTGAAAATTTTCATCTTAAATCACACACCCCTCCCTTCCTCCTCCTCCATGTCCTGCTATTGCTAAACATTATGGGGATTTTGTACCAGGGAAAAAACTCAATTGGGGGAATTGGATAAAAAAGGACGATGTGAAGTTGAAAGACATATTGAAGAATGGAACAATAAGCACATATCAGAATTCAAGATTGGACACAGAATTAATGGTGATAGATGGATGGCGGTACCTCCAGTTAAGACATTTTGATGAGAAACTGCCCCATCCAATAAGAGATGTGGAGGATCTCAGGCCTCTGGAGCAGCTATGTATGATGGGGAAATCAAGAAATAATATAGCTCGGATATATAAAATATTATCTGCCGAAGGCGATCTGGAGGTCCCGCCATACATCAAAAAATGGGAACACGAACTAGGGTTGCAAAGAAATAAATACACTATTGATAAAATTATTCAATTAACACATAATTCTGCTGTAGATACTAGGACGGCTGAGATGAATTACAAGTGCCTAGCAAGGTGGTACGCGACTCCAGAAAAAATAAGTAAATATCAACCGGGGAAATCCTCGGACTGTTGCTGAGGATGTAAGGCAGTGGGAACAATGGCCCACTTATGGTTTGAATGCCCCATAATCAAACAATATTGGAAAAAGGCCCTTCAATTAATAAAGAAAATTACCAACAAAATAATTCCGGAAGATCCCTGGATGTGCTTGTTCCATGGGGTAGAGGGCTCGGTTAAGCAATACAGAGAGTCTCTGGTTCCCGTCTTGATTAATGTAGCGAAAGCCTTATTCCCAGAAAATGGCAGGAACCCGAAAGCCCAAGAATGCAAGACTGGTTACTCGGTATAAACAACATTTACAATTTAGAGAGATTAGATCTAAGCAGGGAAGAAGTGGAGAGGAGAGATCGAAAGGATAAATGGTAAAGTTGGAGGACGTTTAAAAAGACGTGGAGATATGTAGAGGTAATGATCTAAAAATAGAAGGGGGTAAAGATTGAAATAAGTGAAAAGAAACATACTGTAGATCAGAATGGAACTTGGTGTCTTGGGATGGTGAGTGGGGAATGGGGGGGAGGGAAAGGGGAAATTTACGAAAGTGTCTTGCATATTTGGATGTAAGTACAATCATAGGTCGTTTATTTTTGTAAAAAGATGTTTTTCTACGTTAAAAAAACGAAATTAAAAAAAAAAAACACACACATTACGGGGATGGGATATAGTATGATGATTGATTACATTCACTAAGAAACTCACAAAAATGTTTAGCTTTAATATAAATCAGTATTAAAAGGAGAAATACAGCAAAAGTTCATTCTGCACTACTGCGACTCGTTTTCAGCAGACAGCGGGCTGAGCTGAAGCCTGTCGGCTGATGTCACAGAGCCAATTCCTGGCTCAGGAAATATTGCAACCATGTGGTAAAGATCAACGCACATGCCTGGACCGGCACCCGGCTCAGTGAGCTGCTGAGAGCCTGAGCCGCCGCTCCTGGCCCCTCCACAGCCCAGTGCTCCAGTGAGTGCGGGGGGGGGGGGCAGAGCAGAGTGACTCTCTGCTCAGGAAGCTCTGAGAACCGTGAGGTTTTCCAGCACCTTATTAGCTTTGTTGCCTTTCTCTGGTCTCTCCAGTTCCAGCACATCCTTCCTTAGGACTGGTGACCAGAATTGGACAGTGTACTCAAGATGTGGCCGCATCAAAGTTTTATAAAGCGGTAGCATTATAGTCTTACCTCTAGAGTAAATACTCTTTTTAATGCACTCCATTGCTGTGCATGACACTAACCCCTTTTCCTCAATAATAGCTGGAATGGCACTTATTCTCAATGCATTTACAATAGCACTATAACTTTTTTGCTCGAATTCTGTTGTAACTAGTAGCAATTACAGGTCTACATATTAGGCAAAGGAACAAGTTCCAATAAGTGTCTGAAAAAAGATCTGTGTTATATTTCCTGCCTAACAGTGTAGGAAATGGTAATAGATTGTCAGCCTCTCCACTATACAAGTTAATGGAGTAAAAAGAGTCTAGAACATTTTTCTCAATTGAAACCGATGTTTTGTTATCTGCAATGAAATGTGAAAGTCTCTGCCAACCTAGATAATCTTGCAATAAAGATTAGAATAGTGTACTCAATTAATAGTGAAATACATTTTTTGTGTTTAAAATTGCAATAGATTGTCAGCCAAATAGGCACACTATATGTTTCTATTACGCCAACCTCTATTACTGGATAATGCAGGAGTCAGCAAATTGTTTCTAGAGAGAGAGAAGCTGGAAAGGATTATGGAGAGGCAAGCCAACATAACATCCAGTGCACACGTGTATGCAGAGGTGACATAAGTCCCTCATTATTTGCAAGATTTATGTAAAACCTTAACATACAAAAATTAATTCACTAATTCCTACCTCGGAGAAACCCAGCAACGGAATACAAATGCCCCAAAAAGCTGATGAAAAAAGTGATGAGCAGAACATTATAAATTATTGCAAGTGTTTACAAAAAATACTGAGATTTTTATTTGATGCCAGAGTAAAACCTGCAAATGACTTAGCAGGGAAATTCAGGTTTGTTCCAGGATTCAGGTAAAATTCTCATAGTTTTAGCTTATTCAGCAGGAATGGGTAATCTTAATAGGATCATATGTTGTACCCTTGGTAGTAGCCAAAACAATCAATATTTTTTGATAAGTTAGTTTCCGGGGCACCTCTAGTACCATAAACTTCAATTACTTAGCATCGCTTAGATGTGGCTCAGATTTGTTTCTCTACATGGTCTCAAAGTCTTCACAAATGTACCAGTTACTAAAGATACTCAGCCCTGTCACCACACAATCTTATGGACCAACCACTATGATGGTCAGTCCCACTGTCCTATAGGAATGTGCAGAAGGGAGGGGAGGAGTGACTGTGGTGTTTATACATGGGGCATATCAATGCGTGCCCCGTGCAAGGGCCATGTTTACCCATGCAGGGATGCACACAGTGGCTGCACTGACATTTACTGCTCCTAATTTGGCATCTGTGTGGGTGCATGGACTGAACACAGACAGATTGAGAGCAGTGGCTGTGTCTGTGCAGCTGCTGCATCGCAATAGACATAAATGGGACTGCCTGCACAGGAATGCGTGGAACACCAGTTTTGTCTTTGCCTGCCACCTGTATTGACCCTGCCCTGTTTATTAACCATGTTTCTGTTTACTGCCTGGACAGTTCCTTTGCCTATTTACTGACCATGTCTCTGCCTGCTGCCTGAACTGACCCTTCTGCACATCCAACTGACTACATTCCTGCGAGACCCCAGTCCCAGCCATCCCCTGCGGACATCTGCGCTCCTGGGAGCAAGGGAACTATTTTGTTTTTCCTTTCTTCAGCCTCCTGTACTTCCTGGCCAGTGAACATGGCATTCCTGGGGGCACCCACATACCAGTAGGCTAGACTTGTTTGCCTTATAGGAACTGGTATTGTCATGGGAGACTCCACACCAGGGCCACTAATAAGGAGGTAGTACCTACCCTCTTGTATGGGGCCCAAGCCCCATAAGTTCAACAGGGGGGCCCAAAGCAGCAGGAGTGGGCGCAATTACTGGATCCAATCCCCCTGTGTACAATGCTTCCATTTGTGAATGAACAGGGAGCCTCTGTACAGAGCATAGGGCTGGGGAAAAAAAAAAATCAATCTAAATCTTGAATCGAGTTGAAAGGTCAAATCGATTAAAAATTTAAGCAAATCGATTTTTTTAGATTTTTTTTTTTTCACCGCGCCGGTCCTGAGGAGCTGCGGGCAGGAGTTTCTCTCTGGGTTTCATTTGCACTGAAACATTGTACATAGATGTGTTTCAATACATGTCTTATTAAACAATTTCACACTATGTGAAGTTTTTTTGGTGACCATCCATTGATATCAGGAACATTTCTGCATGCAGACAGTGGAGAATCACTTCCTTGGCTTTAACATAAGTTGATCTTGCCTATCATTAGCAAAGTCAGGCATGTTCTTTTGGTCAGTGATTGTAGGGTGAAAGGATCACTAAGGAACGGGGCTAATTTATATGAAGATTCAATGGGTGAACAGCTTTTTACCCTTAAGAAGAAATCTCAAAAGTTTCCCTCCGTATACTCCAAACCACATGTAGCAGCTTTTCTAAAATGTATGACCAAAGCTATTGAGTCCATTCAATTTTCGTCAAATTCTTCCTCCCATCTCTCGTCCAATTTACATTCTGCCCTTGATGGTCCGTCTACAGACAAATCCTTGATCTTTAGACTGGCAGACAATGGAAACACTGTAGTAATAAACAGTGTTGATTACAAAAACATTTGAAAATCCTCAAAAACCGCGATTGGTACCGCCCTATTGCACCTGCCAAGATCGAAAGATTTAATTCCACATTTTATACCTTGATTCAAAAGGGTCGGGAAAAGGGACTTATCTCTTCACAGACCTTTGAATTTATTCACAACCGTTATCCCAAAATTCCTAAGTTTTATGCTTTGCTAAAATTTACAAATCCCTTACAGATCTCCCAGGTAGACCAATAATTTCAGGGAACTCCAGTATTTCGGAAAATGCTAGTAAATGGGTGGACTCTTTTTTAAAACCTTTTGTTATGAGTCTACCATCTTACATTAAGCATACAGCCCATTTCCTTCAATCGATTTAGAATCTTCATGTCCCTAGTGGTGCTCTCTTGGTCACAGTGGATGTAGAGGCCCTCTATTCCTCCATTCCCCATTCTAAAGGTTTAAAGGTTGTTCGAAGCTTCTTTGCACAAAGTAGGTCACACTCCCCCCGATTTATTTGGCTTTGCATTGGAGGTTCAGAGTTATATTCTACATCACAATGTGTTTCATTTGATAATTCCCATTTCCTCCAGGTACAGGGTGTAGCGATGAGGACATGTTGTGCTCCATCCTATGCCAATTTGTACCTGGGGGGCTGAGAAAGTCTTTATTTGCTTTCTGATGAGTTTTCTATGTTTTCGGAGCACATTCTTTTGTGGCTCCGATACATGGACACCATTTTCCTTTTTTGGGATGGTCCTGTCGAGTTGTTGCACCATTGTCTCACAAAAATGAATTCCAACCATTACAACCTAACTTTCACCATGACATCTGATCCACACAGAGTCACATTCTTGGATGTGACCATTGAGACTACTCCCGATGGAACCCTGGTCAGTGACTTATATCGCAAGCCTTCTTCAGGCAACACAATTTTAAGAGCAGAAAGATTTCATCCCAGACCTCTACTGCAGTCCATCCCCTATATCTGAAGCTTCACTGTAACTGTAGCGATTGCACCACATTCAAAACTGCTGCCTCAGAATGAAGAAACCGCCTCTTAGCCAGAGGATATTCAGGCCTTCCACTTCAGGCTCTCATCGGTCTCCTTAGATGCACACAGCGTATATCTAAAAGCAGCCTCTCACTGCTCTGATCCTCAGACTTGGGTCTCTGGCTTCCACTAGTGCACACCTGCACTCTCTGGACTCCTCAGGAGGGTGGAGCCCAGAACCCTAATCCTGACTCTGCTATAAGCCCAGGTCCCACCTGCTCAATCAACCAGCCAGACTCCTGGCTGTTCCCAAAACCCGGTCCCAGGATTGGAGATTCCGTCCCACCCATAATGCTATAGAATCTCCTGGCTCCAGGTCCCCAACTGGATTTTACAAACTTTGGTGGAAACTGATGAAACAGATTCCTCCACATTAAATACCCCTGGAGCCCCTCAACCTACCTATTTGAGAACCCTGGGCGACAATTACTAGGACAGGGAACCATACTGTCACATATCCCTCCCCCTTGTTTCGAACCAGAGGACGAAACACATAGTTTCCTTTTGGCACCTATGTGCCAACTACAGCTTATGGAAGTCAAACCCTGTCCAACCTCACTTCTCCTAAAGGGGAACTCAACCCACCACTTCCATTGTTGTCTATCTCTTTGCCCCCCCCCCCCGTCAATCTGCTATGGGTTTTGAGACCTTCCCAACTCTTCTTCCGGGTGTGTTTCCATAAGGACTTCCTCTCCTGAAATTTTAACAGGGTACCCCTGATCTTTCTACAAACCCTTCTGCCCCCACCCTTCAAGTTTCCTGGTTTCCCAAAACCTCTCTCAGCATTACTGTTCTGAGACTGTAGGGGGCCTATTTCTATGTTGTTTATAACGGGACCCCTCCTCTTATTTCTGGTACCTGACTCAGCAGTCACGAATTGTTTACCAGGGTTACCTGTACCTTTGGACCCCACATTATCATGTACCATTAACACATTACTTGGTTCATCATTGACAGACATTTTCAAACCAACATTACACCTTTCAATGTTGCACATGTCACCAGTGCCTTTTTTTCCAGCATTTGCTAGAGCAGAGTCTGCAGAGGGCACACATACTGGGCATCACCCACAGGAACCTCACAGAACATCACCTCCCCTGGGTTCACCCACTCTGCAGGCAGCTGTCTTACCACTTGACCTGTTCTGATGCCATCTGCATTTTTATCCACCTGAACAGGCAAGCTCTCGTCTGATCCACATACAATTTTTACCACACTCCTTATCCATTCCCCTGTCTCGGGGACCTTATTAGGTTTGTCACCTAAACCAAACATTGGACTGGGGACCCCAGTCTCTTTAACCACCTTAGTTTGAGCCCTGGTCAGGATCTCTGCTGCTTTCGGGTCCACACTTGGCCCTTCCATCTGACGTGGTTTGGCCACTGGTACCGTACATGCGCCCTTCACCTACACTGACAACTGACCAGCACCACCCTGGACTAAAGCAGCAGAAATGCTTTCCACCTGGCTGTTAGGAGGTGAAACCACAGACATTTTAGGCTCATTTTCGATTTCTCCAAAGTCTCTCTCATATATTATGTCTTCTGCATGTAATCCAGCAGCATACGCAGTGGCAACTTTTAACAAAAGTAACAAATTCAGGAATAAACCATTCTTTGTTCTTTACAGCCTGCCATACAGTGCTCCACCTAGTATTCCTCCGCAGTACCAGACCGTCAGACTGTGGAGGAGACACCCCAGGATAGATTGGCTGTACATTCCAAATCTTCAGCATCTCCTTTAATACTTCTGTTATAAACCAGGCTCTTGACTCCAGACCGAAGTCCTTCCTGGGGACTTTCATGACACTGAGGATGCAGAGAGACTCACTTGCTGAGACTTGAAAAGTTGCAACGTTTAACGGAACCTCCTCCCTGCTGGAGGTAAACACAGCCTGGTGCCCTACCAGAGCGCTGCCAGGTGCTGGACTCATACCCAACTTCTCAGGCTCAGCATCAGTGAACTGCTCCAGAACAATACCAGTGACAATGTCACTTTGACACTCCATGTCAACCTCAGTTTTGTGGGTCATGGACAATGTCTCTGCTGTGCGCTCGCCCTTATTTGGTTCATCCTGCTCACGAGGGTTAACCCCTGCAGCAGCCACCGCACCCTCAGGTACAAGCTGTTCTGCAGTCCCTCCTGCTGGCACAGCAGAAACTTTGTCCACCTTGTTTTTGTGCATAAAAGCCTTATCTATCAGGGAAATAAGATTTTTACCCCAACTATCCCAATCAGTGGTACTCCTCAGCACCGATCCACCGATCCATACCCTTCAGTGGTACTCCTCAGCACCGATCCATCTGCCCAAGGAGACACATAAGAACAGACTGGCTTAGCTGCAGACTCATTACACCAGTCATTTTAAATCATGTCAGACTGTGGTAACACAGGTTTTAACACGGCAGGTTGCAATACACCATATTCACCACCTTGCTCGGCTGGCGCTTCATAAACCTCACACACCTTTGCATTTTTCACAGGTTGTGTTAACCCACCATTTACCTGCATATTTTTAGTACTAGCAGCTTGCACTAACACATTACCATTACACGGTACAGTTCCATTCTGTCCCACCAGAGTGACATCGCATTTGTCCAGGGCAACCTCTGACTCAAATACATGAAGTTCCCTGGAGATTTTTGGGGACAACTGTGCTGTCTTTCCACCAGCTGCTACAGGCAACGGCCCATTTGTGATAACTTTTGCTCTGAAAGAACCTGGGGTTTTCTCAACAGCAGAAAACATTTCAGTAACAGTAACACTTATAGCATTTTTATCTCTTGCAGGCTGTCCTAACCCACTGCTAACTTGAGACTGACAGTCATTAGACACAACACTTTTAGTCATCAACATAGGTTCTGTTTGGACTTTAACCCCTGCATTCCCACTGGGTAGGGAAAAGTCATTCTCAAGCACACATTCAGTGGCCCCACTAACTGGGGTCACTCTCACATCATCATGGACAGTCTCGTAACCAGTCCTTTTATACATGAAATCACCAGTTCCAGCCATCATTTCATTAAAGGCAGTCTTACCCACCTCAGTAGTTGGGGTCACCAACTTCATTTGAGTACGTTGTCTTATGAAACAGTCCTCTGCTGCACTTTTACTGGCCAACTCCCCCTGGTGGCCACAGTATGAAACTACAGCAGACATCTTCCACTGTTTAGCACCCCCTGCAGGCACAACAGGAAACTCCATCTTGTTGCTAGAGGTATGAAATGAGGGGGGGGGGGGGGGGTTGGGAGAATGGGACTTTAAATGAGGCCATGGCTGGGTAAAGCTATAGTGTTAAAGCTAGAGGGTTGCTAGAGGTGACTGCAAACATATTTGCACAGGAATCTGGGCCTGCAGACACAACCTTTTTCTCAGCAACATTATCTCCAGCCATATTTCATAACCTAGGGCAAGAAAACATGCCATGCCCCAGCTGGCCACATTCCAGGCATGGTACTGGACGATTTTTTTCCAAAGCGCGTCTCTCCTGGTGATTCCCAGCTGGCTGGAATACACAGGCCTTTTTGTGGGGACGCTGAGCCAAATCTCCACTGCAGCTCCTCCTTTCCAGCACCACTTTCACTCTCGTTGCCATGGGAGACCGCACTCTCCCAGCAGAACTTTGCTGGCTCCCTCCAACATGCTGTATCAGCTCCTCCTTAAGCCATTTACCATGATCCTTATTAGACATAGCCCATGGTACACAGACAGCCCGACTGGCTTCCTCTGCGTTGCTATGGGCAACCACTCTCGGTCTCAGCCTTTGATCAGCCTCTCTTCTGGCACATAACACAGGCTTCCCTCCGCTGGACCCTGTCTCAAGCTGTGTCATTTTCACACTTTTCGCAACAGCTGTTGGTTTAACTACAGCAGTGTTGCCAGGGGCAACAACACCCATCTCCCAGGTATGGACATCTGACAGTTCTCTCTTTGTATAGAAGGTTGGCTTGCCTTCCACTTTAGCTTGGTCCATTCCTGCCAGGTGCCGCTTGCACCAATCCACTGCAGATTCAACCACTGGTGGACTCTCCATACCAGCAGTCATCTGTGCACTCATTGCACCAGTGTTGCTAGGGACAACCCCAGCCCTTTTTCTGGTAAACTCTGATCAGGCATGTATGGGGCTTGTTCGGGCAGTAACAACCCTTCCAGCCACAAAGCTCTGTCTCTCATCTCTACAAACCTTGCTTCTTTTAGGAGCTTTGATCGCCCCATACTAAGTCACTCCAGAACAACTTTGCACAGTCCAGGAAAAATTAAGCACTGTCTCTTTAAAGCAAGTTGCTTTTCTCAGCTGCACATACAAATTGTACTGTCTCATGCACACAAACACAGTTCATAAAACAGATGAACTTACCTTTTTCAGGGATCTCCAGTTCTGCCCACATTTGAGCACCACTTGTGACATTGGGGGATGTCTAGCTCAGTGGTAGATGCCTTTTCAATAAGTTCACAGCGAACCGGAACTTTAGTTTAAGGGCATGGTAGCCCACTTTTATTCAAAGGAACAAAATCAAGCAAAGTTCATACATGCACTTGGATGCCCACACAGGGGTTCTTCTCCCAAAAACAATAACAAATGAAATATGCCAAGCCACCTGGCTCTCTTCAGCAGTACTTTCACTTTAGGCTTTACACTTCAGCCTTCTTGGCCATATAACAGGATTCCTGTACAACTACTGTACCTCTTTTCAGCATCCTTGCTGCTCAGGCTTTTCACTTCAGGCTCTCATCTGTCTCCTTAGATGCACACAGCGTCTATCTAGAAAGCAGACCCTCACTGCTCTGATCCTCAGACTTGGGTCTCTGGCTTCCGCTACTGCACATCTCAACTCCTCGGGAGGGTGGAGCCCAGAACCCTAATCCTGACTCTGCTATAAGCCCAGGACCCACCTGCTCAATCAACCAGCCAGATCCTGGCTGTTCCCAAAACCCAGTCCCAGGATTGGAGATTCCGTCCCACCCATAACACTATGGAATCTCCGGGCTCCCCAACTGGATTTTACAAACTTTGGAGGAAACTGATAAAACAGATTCATCCACATTAAATACCCCTGGAGCCCCTCAACCTGCCTATATATTGGCGTATAACATGCACAGGCGTATAACACGCACCCCAATTTCAGGGAAAAAAACTTTTTTTTTAAATAAACCACTTTGAAGCAAAATAATGGTCAGTGAGCATCAATGCAGCCTGATTAGTGCCAATCTGCAGCCTCAATGCCGCCTGATCTGTGCCCATCTGCAGCTTCAGTGCAGCCTTATCTGTGCCCATCTGCAGCCTGATCTATACCCATCTGCAGCCTGGTCTGCGTCCATCTCCCCCATCAATGCAGCTGCCTGATTAAGCCTCACCATCTCTCAATGCAGGAAATCACAAAGCCGTCATCTCCTGCTTACTCGGCTCTCAGTCGGCAGTCACATACACAGTCCCGCCTCCGTCCTCTGCATTGGACCAGCTCCTGTGATAGACAGAACACTGGTCCAATGCCGGTGGTGGAGGCGGGACTGTGTGTGTGTCGTGAGAGCCAAGTGAGAGCTGAGTTAGAGCCGAGTAGAGAGGAGATGGTGGCTCGTGAATTTCGTCCCCCTCCTTCCCTTATGAGGTACGCTGTCAGCGTATAGCACGCACCCCTGATTTGCCCCCTATTTTCAAGGGAAAAAAGCGTGTGTTATACACCGACAAATATGGTATATATTTTTTGCACCTTTTTCATTTTACGATTTTGATATTCTGTCCAAGCTTTTGTTGCCATCTGCTTAGAACTGGGCCCTATTTTGGGTAAATCCTAAGGATACCAGCCAGGACCCACTTCACGACATGAAGGTACCTGTTTGTCCCCTCCCCTAAATCACATTTCCTAGCACTCCTTGGTTGCTCTAACCTACACACTTCCTGGTGTTTTGTCCCGACAATATCTATATTTTTTCTGTTTTTGCACACTTTCTATTTATTTTTGTTATTTCCAGGAGTCCATGCTTTTGTGTCCTGTTGTCCCACCCCTTGTGCTGGCCCCTGGGATCTTTGGAATGATCTAGGGCACTGCAGGCACAGCTGTGAACCAGAGACACACAGGATATTTCCATCGTGTGTGTATATATACAATATATATATATATATATATATATATATATATATATATATATATAAATATCGTCTTGCAAAAGTATTCACCCCCTTGGCATTTTTCGTGTTTTTAGTTGCCTCACAACCTAGAATTAACATGGATTGTTTAAAGATTTTTATTATTTAATTACTCTGCCGTGGAACTCTGCAGCTCCTCCAGGTTTAGGAAAAAGGAGAGAAGTTGGGACTTTATATGAAGCAAACTGCTACATATCATGATATGAACCAATAAATGTATACATAATTTATTAAGTATTAGAGGCATACAGTACATAATATAATAAAAATTGAATAGAATAACATAGTCGATAATAGGTCACATATATACGCTAAAATACCATCAATAAATATGACATACGGCACTTAGGACAGATAACAAATTGATAAGCCTATAATATATATGCCAAATTGTAATAATAACATATGAGTGTATAGATGACAAAAAATTGGTTCATAAAGGTATTATGATATTAACAAATAAGATGATAAGACATAAAAGACTGTGACGTTGCATCATAGCAAAGCTCTATGCGTTTCATGGTTAGTATACCACTCATCCAGAGCAGATGCGGAGGTTGGATATATCTAGAAAAAAATACCAAAATTGGTATAGTAAGCAAACAGAATATAAAACAAAAAAGGGGAAAGAGGGGAAGCAAAAAAGATCCCAATCACTCTTACCTATTTGTAGTATATGGGTAAAATTGTATATAGTGACCATAATGGATTAATGCTAGATATGGCGTCATCCCCGGGAGCTGAGGCAGTATGACCTTGAGGCATGGCGGCAGCGCCAACAACCAGGAAAAAAGCGTGTGAATAAGGATCTCCAGTACTTCAGCTGTACTATATGTAGATGGTAAAGTATGATATTGCAGATAGTTCCACAGAATATCTATAAAAATAGATAGTTGTACAATAAGCTGATGGTAGAAACTGAGTGCTGAAGAGAAGAAAATAACACCCAAGTGAGCATGAGGGCAAATAAGGTAGAAGGGTATGTGTGTGGGTAACATAGATTAAACTGGCAAGAGTGAGACAAGGTTACACATAGTAAATCATAACTGAGCAGGCAGCTCTGCCATTATCATACTTTACCATCTAAATATAGTACAGCTGAAGTACTGGAGATCCATATTCACGTGCTTTTTTCCTGGTTGTTGGCGCTGCCGCCATGCCTCAAGGTCATACTGCCTCAGCTCCCGGGGATGACGCCATATCTAGCATTAATCCATTATGGTCACTATATACAATTTTACCCATATACTACAAATAGGTAAGAGTGATTGGGATCTTTTTTTTGCTTCCCCTCTTTCCCCTTTTTTGTTTTATATTCTGTTTGCTTACTATACCAATTTTGGTATTTTTTTCTATATATATCCAACCTCCGCATCTGCTCCTGACGAGTGGTATACTAACCACGAAACGCGTAGAGCTTTCCTATGATGCAACATCACAGTCTTTTATGTCCTATCATTTTATTTGTTAATATCATAATACCTTTATGAACCAATTTTTTGTCATCTATACACTCATATGTTATGATTACAATTTGGCATATATATTATAGGCTTACCAATTTGTTATCTGTCCTAAGTGCCGTATGTTATATTTATTGATGGTATTTTAGAGTATATATGTGACCTATTATTGACTATGTTATTCTATTCAATTTTTACTATATTATGTACTGTATGCCTCAAATACTTAATAAATTATGTATACATTTATTGGTTCATATCATGATATGTAGCAGTTTGCTTCATATAAAGTCTCAACTTTTCTCCTTTTTCCTAATTATCGGGGATGGAGGTAAATCGTAGTTATTGCCTCATATATAGTCCCAACCCCTATTCCTTGCTCCTCCAGGTTTACCTTAGGTCTCTGTGCTGCCTCTCTGATTCATGCCCTCCTTGCCCGATCCGTGAGTTTTGGTGTGCGGGCGTCTCTTGGCAGGTTTGCTGTTGTGCAATGTTCTTTCCATTTGGTTATGATAGATTTGATGGTGCTCCTAGGGATCATCAAAGTTGTGGATATTTTTTTATAACCTAACCCTGACTTGTACTTCTCCACAACATTGTCCTTTACTTGTTTGGAGAGTTCTTTGGTCTTCATGGCCGTGTTTGGTTAGTGGTGCCGCTCACTTAGGTGTTGCAGCCTCTGGGGCCTTTCAAAAAGGTGTGTATATGTAATGACAGATCATGTGACACTTAGATTGCACACAAGTGGACATCATTTCACTAATCATGTGACTTCTGAAGGTAATTGGTTGCACCAGAGCTTTTTATGGGCTTCATAACAAAGGGGGTGAATACATACGCACATGCCAATTATCATTTTTTTATTTCTGAAAAATAGTTTTATGTATATATTTTTCTAATTTTACTTCACCAACTTAGACTATTGTGTTCTGATCTATCACATATAATTCCGATTAAAAAATACATTGAACTAAAGGCTGTAATGTAACAAAATAGGTAAAAAGCCAAGGGGGTGAATACTTTTGCAAGGCACTGTATATCTATATATATATATATCTATATATATATATAGATATACTGTAGATTTTTCACTATTTACAGTATGTGTGTGTTGTACATGTTTCTTGCACAAAAGCATAAGTCGTTTCTTTTGGTTTCTATAATATGGTTTTAGAATGATGAAAGCACTCCACTACTATGGGCATTCCTGAAACCTTAGTGTGTCCAACCACTTTCATGTTTCCAACGTACAACTGTTTTCAGCCTCTGTTATATTCTTATTGTTTTGTTTTTCTTTGATTTACTAGCATACTTATTTTATTTATAAGATTCTAAATTTTATGTTATGTTTATTCATGATGCATTCTCTACACTGTTATGCCCTGTACACACGATCGGACATTGATCGGACATTCCGACAACAAAATCCATGGATTTTTTCTGACGGATGTTGGCTCAAACTTGTTTTGCATACACACGGTCGCACAAAGTTGTTAGAATTTCTGAACGCCAAGAACACAGTCACGTACACCACGTACGACGAGACTAGAAAAGGCCAGTTCAGAACCAAGAGCGGCACCCTTTGGGCTCCTTTTGCTAATCTCATGTTAGTAAAAGTTTGGTGAGAGACGATTCGCGCTTTTTCAGACTCGTGGTTTTCAGATCGTATTTCTGCTGTTCAGTTTGTGCTTGTGGGTTTGTATCTGGTCTTCAGTGCGTGCAGCGAGTTACCCTTGACTTGTCATTGTTTTCTTGTTTGTTCGTTACTGATTTTCAGGTCGCTCTTCACAGGCCTTGCTGTTCTTCAGTGGGTTCTGTTACTTCGTTCTGAGCAGCTGACCGTTTTCTAGCCATGTTGCGTATACGTACTCCTCATAGAGTTCGTGCTGTGTGGGGGCTTGCTGTTGGGGTCCTTACTTTGACACAAGCCCAGTCCATGAACAGGGCGAGGAGGAGTTCATGGACCAAGAATTGGTTGCTCCAGCGTGACCAGTTCTGTCACATGCCTTTGCTCCGTGAGATCCGTGAGAATAATCTTGACGATTTCAGGAACTTTCTCCGGATGATGGACCCCGTATTTTACCGTTTGTTGGCTTTGCTGACCCCCTATATCAGCAGACAGGATACCTGCATGAGGCAAGCCACCACTCCAGAGCAGAGGCTAGTTGCCACCCTGCGGTACTTGGCGACAAGGAGAAGCCCGCAGGACCTCAAGTTCTCGACAGGCATCTCCCCCTAGGCTCTGGGGATCATTATCCCAGAGACCTGTTCTGCCATCATTCAGGTCCTGCAGAAGGAGTATATTAAGGTAAGATTTTTATCCTTTAACATCACATTTTATTGTATATAATGTTTGCTAATGTATTGTATTTCTTTCCTTATTCCCTAATTACCATGATTGTAATATGCTGTGAATGTCCCCTTTGTCCTCATGCATGCTGGATTTTTATGTATTTTTTTTGTCCTTCATACATATTTGCCTTCACTTACCTCCCCAGCATGCTCTCCTGGGCCTATATTCACCTCGTCTACTCTATTAACAATGTATTTTGTCAGCTCCATAGTAGTGCTTTACCCTAAATACCCGCTAAAATGTTTAAAATTGTGATGTGTGCTTGAAATTCAGGCAGAGTGCCAGAGGCTTTTTTTTGGGGTCCCAAAATCATTTGGAACCCTCCCTTCCCCAACTGCTAACTCAGCTGATACTAATCCTCTATCTATCCTTAATCCTCTATCTGCTGACTTTGCCAAGCCCGTACACACTATACCCACCTCTTTTGTGGTCAGATTTATGGATGAATTCCCCAAAGCATAGAGTGCAAGGGCCTGCCTGAATACTTTCATATGGTACTGTTTAAAGTTTTTGTATCCTATTATTATCTTGATAGGTAATTGCAGAATGTAAAAATGTGCTCAAATGTGTACAGTGTGTATTTATATCTTTGTATTATGACACTTCTTACCTGTCCAGTGGGCTGGCAATAATGTAAGTAAGGAGGGGCTGGCCAAAGTAATACACATTATTTAGGCATTCATCTCTCAATGAAGTGGAGAGGGTTACCTGTCCAAAACATCACCCCCCCCCCCCCATAAAATTACTAAAATGGCCCATGAGAGGAGGGGAGTAATCTGATAGGTGGACCTTGGACCTTTGTCTTTAAATAGTCCCTAAAATAAATGTTATACTGATGTTGGCCAAGAATGTTTGTGTCTAATCTGCTTTCCATGTTTATGTGCAAAATGAATAATTTTTTATTCTTGTTTGACTCCACAGTTTCCTTCCAACCCACAGGAATGGCAGACTGTGGCCTCCCACTTTGCCCAGCGGTGGGACTTTCCTAACTGCGGAGGGGCAATTGATGGGAAACACGTCCACATCGTCCCACCACTCAACTCGGGGTCATACTATTACAACTACAAGGGGTTCAATAGTATTGTGGTGTTGGCGGTGGTTTCAGCTACTTATGAGTTCCTGTATGTGGATGTGGGGAAGAATGGCCGGATGTCAGATGGTGAAGTCATCGCCCACACAGAGTTCTACAGGCGTCTCCAGAATGGCAGCTTGGGC
This sequence comes from Aquarana catesbeiana, assembly GCF_042186555.1. Taxonomy (NCBI): domain Eukaryota; kingdom Metazoa; phylum Chordata; class Amphibia; order Anura; family Ranidae; genus Aquarana; species Aquarana catesbeiana. The sequence continues at coordinate 310,914,625 of NC_133328.1, forward strand.
TTGCCACCTCCAGAAGACGATGCGGAAGAACTCCCATTCGTCTTCGTTTCGGATGAAGCGTTTGCGCTGGGGGACCATCTTATGCGGGCATTCCCTATGAGGACCCTCACCCCGGACCAGAGCCAGAAGAGCAGTGAAGAACATGTTTGGAATAATGGCCAGCCAGTTCGGCCTATTTCTTACACCCATACACATGGCGAAGTATAAACTTAATCACATCATCCTGGCTTGCTGTGTTCTCCACAACTTTTTAAGGAGAAATTCTGTGAACTATGCTGGCTCAGTTGGGCCTGAATCCGGAATTAATCTAAATGAACCAACCCTGACGGCGCTTGAAGCTGGCCATCCTGGCTTGCCCCCCCGAGTGCCCGCGAGGTTCGTCTAAGATACATGGAATACTTTGCGGGTAGGGGGGCCATCAATATGCCAGACAATGTCTGAGCTTTTTTTAAAATAAAAAAAAAATTAACTTCAAAAATATTTGATTACATTTACTGCTTGTGTTTCTTTTAGCTGATCATGACCTACATTTGGGGAGTCCTGAAAATGGCGTGATTGTGTAAAATTAAAAAGCACTGTTGAGTGTTATTTACTAAAGGCAAACACATTTTGCACTACAAGTGCACTTGAGACTGCACTGAAACTGCACTTAGTAGTGCAAAGTGGATTTGCCCTTAGGAAATAACCCCCATTGTCACAGAAAATACAAATTTTCACACAAAAAAAGAAAGAAAGAAGAAGCCACACATTGTTGATTCTCAATATTTTTAATCCAAGCACAATCACATGTGCATTTATAAAAGCTTTTTAAAACAAACCAACATGTTTGTTGTATACAATATTTCTAGGTGACATTAATAAAAGTAGAAATGTCCTTTTAAGGTAAAACAGGCATGTTTAAGACCAACAATAAATACACAAATCTGGAACTTACAAAGTTCAACTTTTGTAGAAATCGAAGGCAATACCAGACATGAGTATTTATAAACTGTGTTTGATATTGTGTTCAGATGGGGTGAAGTCACCCCTGGAAAAGCCAAATTTTGAAGATGCACACAAATTGACGAATGTAAACATGTGCTAGCTGCCATCACGGGGGATCAAGGGATGTTTTTTGTGGGTGCAACCCCTTCCTTTCAGCTACTTTATTTTTGAGGAAGGGGTTGCACCCCCAAAACGCATACATTGATCTCCCGTGATGGCAGATAGCACATGTTGACACAGTGTGTGCATCTTCAAAATTTGGCTTTTTGAGAATATTTCAAAAAAGGTGCAAAAAATTTTAGGAAAAAAAAAGCTAACTAAATTAGGGATTTCAAGGGGTTTTAAACTCTCCCTAAAACATCAATGATATTCTTCATTTTTTTTAACATCATTGATGTTTTGCTTGATGTTTTCCAAGTCCCTATTACACCCCATGATCTCCCCAATCAGGATCTGGGCACTTTCACTGGTGAAATGACCTTCATCCACAACATCCCGATCACCTAAAAATAGAGAAAAAAATACACCATGTATTATAAATATGCAGGCATCCATCTCTTACCTGAGCCTGTGGTCGCAGATACTCACCTGTTGTGGTGACTATTTCGATAACATCTCCCTCCTCCTCCTCCTCTTGGCTTTGGGGGATTTCCCCTTCTTCCTGAGGTGGGGGGTCTGTTGTCCCTCTGATGAGGGGTGTCCTCCGAGTCTTTTCTCCCCTATGTAAAAAAAAAAAATAGGTATACTTAGCACACAGATATTTTATGGCAGAAATATGAATATGAAACATTGCTTGGAAGTGGGGTACAATTGTCTATTTTGGCAGAGTTCCAAGATGAAGAAATATTTTTTTCCTTTGTCAAGCTTGAATACTTACCTGTTTTGTACAAGCTTCACAGATGGAGTCACCCTTATAGTATACACTGGAGCACCTGTGTGGGTCCCCTAATAAAAAGGGTGTTCTGGTGTCCCACACTAGTGCTCCAGTGTCCAGATGTGTAAACAGCTGCTGAGTGTCCTCTCCTTACACAGAATCTAGTTTGCATTTCATTCTAGTTACAAACCCATCTAGACATCAAAATTATTTTGAGAAGTAGGCTAGAAAAAATTTATTGAAATGCATCTGGCCAAAACATGTTTCCTACGAACGAATAATGTGTCCATGAACATGAAAGTTGCCATTTTAAACTGTACGACAGTAAAGAAAAGCACATGGAGCAGCACGAACGTAATAAAAATAAAGAATAGGAACACAGGACAACTACTTACTTTTTTGCAGAACTCTCCTGATCCTTCTATACTGATCTTGCTCCTTTAATTTGAGGTCCGACCACCGTTTCCGGAGTTGATCCTTGGATCTTCGTACCCCAAAATTCCTCTGCAGACTCTTCACAACTTTCGCCATGATCTTGGCCTTTCTGACATTGGGGTTGGGGTAAGGTCCATAGTTCCCGTCATAGTCGGCCCTCTTCATTATGTCGACCATCTCCACCATCTCCACAAAGGACATATTTGAGGCCTTAAATCGTCTCCTCTGGGATTGGGATGTTTCTGGCTCCGGGCTTTCCTCCTCCTCCTCCTCGTTGCTGTAATTAGCACGCACCTCCGCCATGTGCTCTTCCCCACTGCACTGAACGAGAAGGGGCGGGGAATAGAACTTCAGGGTTCAGTTTCACGCATGCGTAGTGTATATAAAGCGTAACACGCGTGCGTAGTACGTACGATCTGTGAGCGGAGGAAGGAGTATCGGAAGCGCAGATCGTGATAACGAAGGTAACATTTAAACTTGGGCCTATACTGCTTAGATATTGAGGCCTATATTGGGACAAGATTAGGAGACTTTAGCCTGACATTAGGGTTTGTCTTGTGTATTGCAGATAAAATGGATGGCTTCAATGATCACAACTTCCTCCCCCTGTTCATAGACAAATACATGGAGCTGCCCTGTCTGTGGTAGATCAAACACCCACATTATAATCATAAACAAAAGAGGCAGGCAGCGCTGGAGAAACTGCTGGAGTTGGTGAAGCCGGTGGTCCCCACGGCAATCATCCCCTATTTAAAAGCCAAAATTGGTGGCCTGAGGAGCACTTATCTTAGGGAGCGCAAGAAGGTCCAGGATTCCCAGAGATCCGGAGCTGCAGCAGATGACATTTATGTCCCCAGGCTGTGGTACTATGAGAGACTTTGTTTTCTGTCAGACCAGACTGAAGTCAGGGAATCCCTCTCAACCCTTCCTTCCACTCTTCCTTCCAGCCCATCTTCCACCCCAGCTGAGGCTTCCGATGTCCAACCTGGGACTTCCAGCCAGGAAGAAGTGCAGGAGCCCAGCTGGAGCCAGGTATAGCATTGTTCTACAGATTTCTGGTCAATAAATAAATGATGTTTACTAGATGTTATTATTGATCACTAATTGCTGATTTTATAAAGTGTTTTACATATCAAGAGACAGTAGTGGGCAAAAATAATTGGGACAAGAATGAAAAATGTTGGGCTCAGAATGGTAGTCTTTTATATTTGTTAACATTCAATTTGCAATGGTGCAAATGAGGTCATGAGGTGAAAATTGTGTGTAATTGATGAAGAAAAAACTAAAACTATGTCCCTTTTTCATACACAGGAAGACATCAGCCAGGAGGAGGCTGTGGAATGTGGCACACAGGAGGAGGCTGTGGAATGTGGCAGCCAGGAGGAGGCGGGGGTTAGTGGCAGCCAGGAGGAGGTGGGGGTAAGTGGCAGCCAGGAGAAGGCCGGGCCCAGTAGGAGCCTGACAGAATCGCAGGTCCCTCCCCTCCGCCTTCCAAACAAAAGACCCAGGAAGGGGAGTAACTTGGAGGATTTAGCGCTCAGGCTGATTCAGGAGGCTTCTGCTTCCCTCAGAGCCTTCCCCACTCGTGAAGAGGCCTTTGCCTGCATGGCTGCCACAAAACTGCAGGGCATGCAGGAGGGCCAAAGCCTCATGTGTGAGGAACTCATTTATAAAACCTTAAATAAGGGGTTGAGGGGGGAAATCACACCCAATACCCACCTGAGTTGGACCATCCTCCTCCTCCCCCTCCTGCCACACCTCCACCACCACAGACACAGCATGGAAGGAAGCGTGGAAGGAAGACCAGAGAGTGATGACCTGGGTTCAGTCTGGTCTGACAAAAGATGCAGGCTCTTGTATGGCCACAGCCTGGGGACATACATGTCATCTGCTGCTGTTCATGATCTCTTGGACTTCTGGACCAGATTGTACTCCCTTAGATAAGGACTCCTCAGGCCACCAATTTTTCATGGAAATAGTTGATGTGTGCCCTTGGGGCCAAAGGCTTCACCAATTTCTGCTCTTTCTCAGGCGTTGCCTCCTTCTTTGTTTGGTTATGAGCCCTTAATAAAGGAATTTTGGTTTCAATTATACTCGCCTATGTGTGTTTTCCTTCAAAAAGGACAGTTTTTTTGTGAGGAGGCAGGTACATTTCAAAAATACAATGTGAAATTAACAAGAGACACCAACGCCAAGCAACTTCCTTGAGATTAAATAATGCAAGATAATAATCGTGTTGTGGTAACTTGACACACAAAACACACCCAAAACTATTCTGGAGTAAAAAAAATTAACAAAAAAAAAAAAAAACACAAATTCAGGCTTTAAAAAAAAAAAAAAAAAACATCCCAAAATGAAAATTTTTTAGTCAGATGTGACAAATAAAATTATATTTATATATATTCATGAAATCACGATAAATAATAAAGAAAGAAGTTTGTGAGAACTCTGTGTGAATATGAGCAGCAAAACAACTTAATTCTTCTAGCATTTTAAAGAAGAAGAGAGTGAGCTGCATTAAACCATTTAAAACATTGCAGCCTGACGAAAGTGCTAGATCCATTCCAAACGCTAATTTTACCAGACCGAGAAGTTCAGTCTCGGAATTTATTCTGAGCATGTGTGGCACTTTGTACGTCGGAATCTTCCACACACAGTCAGAATTGACGCAATCGGATTTTGTTGTCGGAAAATTTTATAGCCTGCTCTCAAACTTTGTGTGTCGGAAATTCTGATGGAAAATGTCCGATGGAGCCCACACACGGTCAGAATTTCCAACAACAAGCTCCGATCGCACATTTTCCGTCGGAAAATCCGACCGTGTGTACAGGGCATTAAACTGTGAAATTGCTATGATTATCAATAAAACCTTTTGTAAAAGAAAGCACTCCACTATATGAGGAAATCTTTTACTTCATGTTTTGGTTTAAGGTTTTATGCATAGTTTGTGTTTCCTACCCATTTTTTATTTTAATCTTGAAAGAGTGTTTACCAGACATTGTGACCTTGGATATGGGAAATCGAACTTGATGACATAGTGAAACATAACAGTAAGCATAAAAGGAGCACTGATTATGACATTGCAATGCGTCAACACCGAAGGCATCTTTTAAACAATGAGCATTCACATACATATAAGATATAGGACATTTAATTGTTAATCAGGAACACTGATCTCCAAAAAAAGCACACTTTCCTTATTAAAATTCAGTTAACTTGTCTTAGTTTTAAAAAGCTTTACTAGTTTCCCTGACAGTCATTTACTTTGCATGTCTATTTTTACCAATGTTTTTTTGTATGCTACTGTAGGTATACATTTGCAATGTTATGGGAATTATTGGTGTAAAAGAGAACATATTTTGCATGTAACTACAAAACTGTTTATGTTAAGACATAATGTCCTTTGGTATTGTGCTTGCTAATGCGAGTTGCAGCAGCAAAATGATGAGGTTGCACAACATACGAACCTTTTTATGCAATGACCAAATCTTTTTATAACAATTCCTGAGCCACCAGGGATTGTGGAATCCATTAACATTTATTTTACATTATACTTGTTTTGATTGAATTACAAGCAATTCTACATTTTGAGCACAGCGAATAAAGAGTGCAGCAGCAATGTGACAACATTTAGCTTTCAGAAAATGTAGAATCTAGGCATGCCGTACAAAGCACTGATTTGTTTTGTATTCATTTGACTTATATTACACTTGCAGTCATCAATATGTCTTGTCATTCTCTGGTGTTTACTGTAGCTGGCCACTTGTTAGGTAGATCTGAACTTCTGCTTTGTTCACTCCTCAACCAGTGAAAGCATTACCAGGCTTATTCAATAAGGCAAACAGCTTTGTGCAAACAATAGTAACATATTATAACTAAATCAGAATTCATCTTCACCAACAGAAATCTGGTTAGAGCATAAATTATGGGTTACTGCACTATCATTATTGCTCTTTGCTTTATTGAAAAAAAAGCTGATTAATGTGTAGACATAAATCTTTTAAGCTAGGCTGAGAAATCGAAGCGTAGGCGTAATCTGATCTTAAAATGATAATTTTTCTGAAAAATCTTTTTATAAATATAAAGCCAAGTGCCTTCTCATTTAGTGGAAAACATAAGCAATGTAATGGGCACTGAGGGTTCTTCTCAAGAAATCTACTAAATGTTAGATGTTTGCCTTTCAACAAGATGGTGTGGAATATGCATGCACTCCAACATCGCAGTGTAGACAGGAGGCACAGGAGTACAGAGTGACACGAGTACCTGTAAGTCTTGCTAGCAGCAGGGCAGGTGTCCACACTGGGCAGATAAAGTCGTCAGACGGCTCCAGTAAGCAGGCGAGCAGGTGGGCAGCTGGTACTGGCGACAGCAGGCAGAGATCAAAGTCAGGCAGGCCAGGTCATACACAGACAGGATGGATCGGGTACCGGGCACAGGCAAGAGCATAGTCAGGAAATAAGCCAGGTCTGGAACCAATCAGTAAAGCAGGAGCCAATGGAGCAGACAGAAGCCGAGGTCAGTGCAGGCAGAGTTCAGAAAGTGGTCAAGACAAGCCAGGTGAGCAACTGGAATCAGGATACAGAATAACAGGGTCACTACTTCCTGCCCACCATATAACAGAATGACGTGCACAAAGTGGTTAAGTTATCCTGACTGGATGTCATATGACGTCCAGCAGGACAAGCCACAAACACCCATCCGCGGGGGCATGCATCGTGGCGATTGGTGGTGTGGTATGTCACTCTGACACACCGCAACTCCGATCATGGTAAAGAGGCTATTAGTGGCCATCAGTGCCACTTTTCAGTGCCCATCAATGCTGCCTATCAGTGCTTATCAGTGCCGCCTATCAGTGCTCATCAGTGCCGCCTATCAGTGCTCATCAGTGCTGCCTATCAGTGCCCATCAATTCTAAATATCAGTGCCTCCTCATCAGTGCCCATCAGCGCCACCTTATCAGTGCCAACTCACCAGTGGCCATCAGTGCAGCCTCATTAGTAGCCGTCAGTGAAGGAGAAGACATTTTCTTTTTTAACAGAAACAAAGAAAAACTTTTATTTTTTTAAACTTTTGGACTTTTTTAGTTTGTTAAGCAAAAAATAAAAACCCTAGTGGTGATCAAATACCACTAAAAGAAAGTTCTATGTGTAGGATGAAAATGATAAAAATTTTGTTTGAGTACAGTGTTGAATGACCGCGTAATTGTCATTCAAAGTGTGACAGCGCTGAAAGCTGAAAATCGTTCTGTGCAAGAAGAGGGGAAGTGCCCTGTATTGAAGTGGTTAAATAGCCCATTTGGTGCCAACATCTGGCACAGGTGCACACGTGCGTGCGCATACAGTGCCCAATTCCTGTGAGCATGAAAGGTTACATGTATTAGCCTATGCACAGAAGACCATCCAGAGCAGTCATCTCTTCTATTGGCAAGTATTTCCTTACAAGAACACAGTGATCAGAATTTGTAGCTTCCACATGGTGATATTAAAGACACAGTAAAATGTGCCTGCATGGCAAGCAGATGATGCTGGCACTTGAGATCCATGAACCAAGATTCATTCCATGTTTGAGCTGTGCGAATTAGATGCAAAAATCACTTTTTCAGAGAAAATTCACTCTACTCTCCCGCACATATTTTTTACTCTTATATCACCTTTTCCAACCTTCTCTTTGGGGGAACTTTCCTTTAAACACCATGAAAGAAAACCCATATTGAGAGAGTCCCAAAGGCTGCCATTCCTAACCATTTTTTCTGAAAATTGTAGTTGCCTTGCTGTCATACTGATGTATTGGCTTCAATGCTTTGAGTCTTTGGCTAAGACTAAGGGCCTTGTCGAGCAAATAAGAAATGCCAATTTTTGGCTTCCAGAGATGATCTCCAAATTGATCCCCAGAAGGTGTCAGCTTTCAATAATTGGCCATGCCACACAAACTATTATTGTCAGTCTATCAAGAGTTACTTCTCTCTGGTGGTACCTATCACTGCTCTGGCCCACAAAGGTGTTGATCCCAAGAACTGGCCTTTTGAAGCCATGGAAGCTTTTAATGCACTGAAAATTGCCTTTATGATCGTTCACCCATAATAATATTATTAAATCAATATCTAGGTATCACCATTCTTTGTAGGTTATGGTAACTACCCCCTATGGTCCCTACTTCCTACATCCGAACTAGTCACTATGTAGACTTTTTAGAACTTTAACCCAAGGATATGAATCTTTTTTTATGTGACTATAACTTTCAATCTCACTGGGATAAGTATCACTTTTCTGAAAATAAGGTTCCTTATACTGGCATATCAGCTTTTTGAATTGAACCTATCATCTGCTATTATTTCGCAGGCAGAAATTTCTTGGCACCTTCACTGAGATACAGTTTTCAAACTTTTGAGTGAAGTGGCAGGAGAAGTTTCTGTCTGCAGCACACATAGATCGAGAACACAGAAGCCATGAAATATACTATGATTAGTTCAACATATGAGAGTGAGTACTTGGATTTTAGATTATATAAATAAATAAGGGTAGTGTTATGGAGAGTATGATTATCTAATTTAACAGATGTTAGCACATTCCAGCCCTGAACTGCATGCTGCTATTATAGTGGTGTCTCACATGTACTGCAAGTTTCTCGCTCCACTATCTTTTTAATGGCTCTGGATCACCGGATCTGAAAAAGTAGAGATGGAGCTGAGCCAGAGCTGACTAGAGCAGGTGATAGAAGTAATGTGTGTGTGTGTGTGTGTTCTAGTTCCTGGAGTTGGGTTTAAAACATTTAACAAAATAATCTGCAGCAAGCATCTGTTCCACACCTTGCAAGAAGAAATTTCACTCTAAAATCACCAGCTCCCTGTGTATGAAAAACACAATTGATTGCATAGTAATACATTTCACATGTCTATACATGTAATTGCTGAATGTTCCTTAAGCTAACTGCAGCCAACTGGAGCATTTTATAAGAAAAAATGTAGCAGCTTTTCTGTGCATGCATTTGTAGCGCTGACAAGTTTTGTTGTTAGTCATATGTGTGTTGTAAAAGAATATAAGTTGATCTAGTGCCATCTAGTGGACAATTGAAAAGGTACAACGCTTTTATGTTTCATGATTAAGAGAAGTGACATGGAAGTGATTGATTGTTTACTTCTGAACATTAACTATGACCTACCCACAATGCTCCTGGACAAGAGAAGAACTGAACTGCATTGTGGGAGATATAAAATGGCTGGGAGCGGCCATCTTAGGTCTCTTGTTCCTGGGACGCGTGGCCTGCTAGCAGGACTCTGTGGGTGTGTGTGTGTCCCACAGGATTGCGACCTTGTGAAGGAGCGGAGCAGCAGCAGGGATCCTGCCATCTTATCACAGTGTGCTGAAGCAGCAGAAGTGATTGTTCCGGAGACCCGTGGGGGAGGTAACCGAGGACTCCCGGTCGTTAGTAAACGGAACAGTGTGACGGTGTGGTGGTGGCTCCATACGGACTGAGAACTGCTGAAACGGAGACATCCATCTGCCCAGATCCCGTGTGGTGAGAGGGTTAACAACCGGAACTTTGTTTAATACTACACACACACTTAGGACGGTTACAGAGTATTGCTGGGACTGATAGTCCCATGGAACGGATTTCAGTATTCAAGAACTGATACCAGATGTTTGTCTTCTTCGTATAAGAACACTTAATCAATCTTCTGGATTATAATTGTCTTAGTGTATTACCTTACACTGCACAACTGCCAAGAAGAACCCTCTGTGGATTACAATTACAAATTTGTAGCTAGCAAAGATCGAAGACATCAAGACTATCTCTTTTATGCAGGGCCCTGCATCTAGTTACAAAGGGTAGTGACTTTACGGTTTAGAGCAGGGATAGCTCCCTGGTACAGATATATATTTAAGTGTATTTGTGTTTGTTACCAAGATTGTCATAACTGTTTACTGTACTGTTGCACTACGTTGGTGTGATAGTGTAGTCACTGTAATAATTCTTTATATAAATATATCATTCATCCAAACAAAGAAGTTATTTTGGTTATTACAGAAGTTTATGTGCAGTGTTGTTATTTCTCCTGCAGGTGGAGCTACAAGCACCCAGGTAGAGGTAAATATAACTATAAGTGTATATTGTGGGTTAAAGTTCGTATTGATATCATTACAACACTGCACTACAGCTGTGTCAAGGGGATTGAACAACTTAAGAGGGGTGAAGAGAATAGAGGACAGGCCCAATAATAAACCAGCAGCTCCACCGAGGGTTAGACCCCTTTCACACTGGGGCGGTTTGCAGGCGGTATTGCGCTAAAAATACCGCCTGCAAACCGCCCCTAAACAGCCTCCGCTGTTTGTTCAGTGTGAAAGCCTGAGGGCTTTCACACTGAAGCGGTGCGCAGGCAGGGCGGTGAAAAAAGTCCTGCTTTTTTGGAGCGGTGAAGGAGCGGTGTATTCACTGCTCCTAAACCGCTCCTGCCCATTGAAATCAATGGGACAGCGCGGCTATACCGCGGCAATACCGCGCTGTACGAGGGATTTTAACCCTTTTTCGGCCGCCAGCGGGGGTTAAAACCGCTCCGCTAGCGGCCAAATACAGCTACAAGAACGACGGTACAGCAGCGCTAAAAATAGCGCTGTTGTACCGCCGACGCCCCCACCGCCCCAGTGTGAAAGGGGCCTTATTGCTACACATTTTTCTGTCATCAGTACAAATTGGCATTTCATACAGTATAAGGTTATTTACATATTATCGCAATATTGTAACACAGGAAGGACCAAGAAAACAATATAACATTTTGTGCAAAAAAGGTGGTTCCAGCAGGAAGGTGACACCTAGATTAACAAATGCTGGGTCCCTGCAATTTCTATTGATGAAAATCTGGTCCTAAACATTGAACAAGAAATTCTCAAATAAAGTTTCCTGAAAGTATTTAATTTTGCTGTTTTCTCTGGGCATTGAGTAAAAGAGAAATTGGAGTGATACTGACAGGAATTAGGTTGCTATGGTGGCACACGCTCTGTGCAATACCATGTCCCAACTCAACTCTTTGGGATTTACTTTTTTTCAGAAAAGCAACAGTTTTATTAATATTCTTCTACCTTTACAGTCAAGACATCTGGTTGCTTGTAGAAAGTCATGCTCTGTTATAACCTCATAGTTTTTTTGTGAAAGTCATTGCTATAGTACAAATAGCAAAGGTACAAATTATATTTGTGTTTTCCTACTAGGTAACCTCAATCAATAGAAATATGTCTAAAATAATACCACATGTTAGTTTGACCCCACTGTTGGAAGGCCACTGATCTGATTCAAAATACTGTATCAGTGAAAAAGAAGGGTTAAGGAATATCATGGGGACAGTAAACCCAGGGCTGCATGCACCCATAATACAAAAGGCAAGGGTGAAAGTGAAGTGGCAGTGTTCATATCAGCAGTAGGGATGAGCTTCGAGTTCAAGTCGAACTCATGTTCGACTCGAACATTGGCTGTTCGCAAGTTCGCCGAACAGCGAACAATTTGGGGTGTTCGCGGCAAATTCGAATGCCGCGGAACACCCTTTAAAAGTCTATGGGAGAAATCAAAAGTGCTAATTTTAAAGGCTAATATGCAAGTTATTACCCTACAAAGTGTTTGGGGACCTGGGTCCTGCCCCAGGGGACATGGATCAATGCAAAAAAAAGTTTTAAAAACGGCCGTTTTTTCAGGAGCAGTGATTTTAATAATGCTTAAAGTCAAACAATAAAAGTAATAATATCCCTTTAAATTTCGTACCTGGGGGGTGTCTATAGTATGCCTGTAAAGGGGCGCATGTTTCCTGTGTTTAGAACAGTCTGACAGCAAAATGACATTTTGAAGGAAAAAACTCATTTAAAACTATCCGCGGCTATTGCATTGCCGACAATACACATAGAAGTTCATTGATAAAAACGGCATGGGAATTCCCCAAAGGGGAACCCCGAACCAAAATTTAAAAAAAAAATGACGTAGGAGTCCCCCTAAATTCCATACCAGGCCCTTCAGGTCTGATATGGATATTAAGGGGAACCCCGGCCAAAATTTAAAAAAAAAAATGACGTGGGGTTCCCCCTAAATTCCATACCAGACCCTTCAGGTTTGGTATGGATTTTAAGGGGAACCCCGCGCCAAAAAAAAAAAAAAAAACGGTGTGGGGTCCCCCCAAAAATCCATACCAGACCCTTATCCGAGCACGCAACCTGGCAGGCCGCAGGAAAAGAGGGGGGAACAAGAGTGCGGCCCCCCCCCCTCCTGAACCGTACCAGGCCACATGCCCTCAACATTGGGAGGGTGCTTTGGGGTAGCCCCCAAAACACCTTGTCCCCATGTTGATGAGGACAAGGGCCTCATCCCCACAACCCTGGCCGGTGGTTGTGGGGGTCTCCGGGCGGGGGGCTTATCGGGATCTGGAAGCCCCCTTTAACAAGGGGACCCCCAGATCCCGGCCCCCCCCTGTGTGAAATGGTAAGGGGGTACTTACCCCTACCATTTCACTAAAAAACTGTCAAAAATGTTAAAAATGACAAGAGACAGTTTTTGACAATTCCTTTATTTAAATACTTCTTCTTTCTTCTATCTTCCTTCATCTTCTGGTTCTTCTGGTTCTTCTGGCTCTTCTGGTTCTTCCTCCAGCGTTCTCGTCCAGCATCTCCTCCGCGGCGTCTTCTATCTTCTTCTCCTTGGGCCGCTCCGCACCCATGGCATGGGGGGGAGGCTCCCGCTCTTCTCTTCTTCTTTTCTTCTCTTCTTCTCTTCTTCATTTTCTTCTCCGGGCCGCTCTGCATCCATGTTGGCATGGAGGGAGGCTCCCGCTGTGTGACGGCGCTCCTCGTCTGACAGTTCTTAAATAACGGGGGGCGGGGCCACCCGGTGACCCCGCCCCCCTCTGACGCACGGTGACTTGACGGGACTTCCCTGTGACGTCACGGGGAATGCCACAGGAAAGTCCCGTCATGTCCCGTGCGTCAGAGGGGGGCCCCGCCCCCCGTTATTTAAGAACTGTCAGACGAGGAGCGCTGTCACACAGCAGGAGCCTCCCTCCATGCCAGCATGGATGCGGAGCGGCCCGGAGAAGAAAATGAAGAAGAGAAGAAGAGAAGAAAAGAAGAAGAGAAGAGCGGGAGCCTCCCCCCATGCCTTGGGTGCGGAGCGGCCCGAGGAGAAGAAGATAGAAGACGCCGCGGAGGAGATGCTGGATGAGAACGCCGGAGGAAGAACCCCACGTCATTTTTTTTTTTTAATTTTGGCCGGGGTTCCCCTTAATATCCATACCAGACCTGAAGGGCCTGGTGTGGAATTTAGGGGGACTCCCACGTCATTTTTTTTTTTTTTTTATTTTGGTTCGGGGTCCCCCTTTGGGGAATTCCCATGCCGTTTTTATCAATGAACTTCTATGTGTATTGTCGGCAATGCAACAGCCGCGGGTAGTTTTAAATGAGTTTTTTCCTTCAAAATGTCATTTTGCTGTCAGACTGTTCTAAACACAGGAAACATGCGCCCCTTTACAGGCATACTATAGACACCCCCCCAGGTACAAAATTTAAAGGGATTTTACACTTTTATTGTTTGACTTTAAGCATTATTAAAATCACTGCTCCTGAAAAAACGGCCGTTTTTAAAACTTTTTTTTGCATTGATCCATGTCCCCTGGGGCAGGACCCAGGTCCCCAAACACTTTTTATGACAATAACTTGCATATTAGCCTTTAAAATTAGCACTTTTGATTATTCATGTTCGTGTCCCATAGACTTTAACGGTGTTCGCGTGTTCGAACGAACTTTTTTCCTGTTCGCATGTTCTGGTGCGAACCGAACAGGGGGGGTGTTCGGCTCATCCCTAATCAGCAGTAGCCACAAACACAGTTGTTACTACTATGCTTGTAAACATCCAGTAGACCTATTTCTTCACAAATTATTGACTGCAAAAATAAACCTGTAATCATTGAAAGCTAGCAGAAGGCTCATTGCCTACAAGGAGATCCTAACACTGTAGCTTGTTTTGCCTGCCTTTGTAGTCCCAGCAGGGAGGCAAAGACTTATAAACCTGACCAATTTATATAAACTTGGGGCCAGGGTACCTCTTAGGCTTGTTCCATCTATGCTAGCACTAATCCCGTGGGTTTACAGTGTCTGTCACCACTCTTACCCTACTAGATTTTTATGTTCAAAGTGATGGCAGGCAAGAAAAATCAAATGTAAAAAGTTCTGCTACAACAGAAACATTCTGTTACTGTGGTAAAAAGCATGGTGAAAAGCCTGATAATAGAGTGGCAGTTGTAAGGAGGTTAAAGCAGTTTAATACATCGTTCTACTTTTCTGTCTTAGTCCTGTCCAAAGCACATCATATTGTTATTTGACTTATTGCCACAAACCACATTTTTTTGTTGCCACAAACACCACAAGGGGTTGCTAATATATAATAGCACAAACACACACACTTACGCTTAAATATATGCAATCATGGGGTGTATCCGGACGTGAGCGGCGGCAGATGTGTTTGAGAGGAGCTCCGGGAATCCTAAATACAATCCTTTGCCATCCGTGCGTCTAACCACCCAAAACGAAATGCTAACCTGCCTTCCTGTTCCTCTCTGTCCCCTGCTGCATCCAGAGTCAGTATAGAGTGGAGGTTCGGCCCGTGGTCATCTAGGGCGCCATAGCCATTACACACTTGCAGCCGCCACCATCTTGCCAGCCTGTGCCCTGCTGGAGCGAGCTGGCCATGAGGTAAGGGACTCCCATCCACCATCCTGCCTGCCCTTCCACCTGCCTGGAACGATCTGGTAGTCCGCAGGGTCGATGAGACGGCTCATGGCTGCCGTGGCCTAGTGCGGCCTAGTGAAGCCTGCCGAACCCCCGCTGGGAGTGCACTGCGGGTGGCCTGCCCTAGGCTCGGGAACGCGGACCTTGCTGTTTCCACCTGCCTTATCATCCATCCACCTCCCAGCCATTCCCTGCTGTGCTGTCCACCAGAGACTGTGTGGGCCAGCTGTGGAGCCCTGGGCCTAGAGTCTTTAACCATCCTTCTGCCTCTGTCCCACTGCTTTGGTCCTTTCCTAACCTTATACTCCCAGCCTAACATCCTCACTGAACTACTTCTTCCTGAATGTTTATTGAGAGGTGGGGGGTTGCTGGCAACCGCTGACTGCGTATGCAGACTGTGATCTTCTGGGGCTCAATATCTACTGCCAACTTGGGTTACCCTCAGCTGCCTCCTGGATGCTGTTCTGGACATGAACGCCTTTCCTCTGTAGGGGTCCCCTTTAGAGACTTATCAGATGTCTTCCTCAAAAAAGGGGAAGAGGAACTCCAAAGTCACTAGGATCAACTCATCGCCCCAGCTACTGCTGCCCCCTTCACCTCAGGCAGACTCCATACTGGTCGGATGACTCCAGGCCTTGTTGGCTGAACTGGATATTTCAAGACAGTACGGCCATGATCCTTGCTGCGATCGAGCAGAGTAGGACCTCGCTGCTAGTGCGCATTGACCACCTTGCTGAGGAGTTTAATCTTATAAGGAATGACCTGGACAAGATAAGGGGTCGAATGACCGAAACTGAGTCCAGAGTATCAGTCACCAAAGATCTTACAGCCACCCATGCCACCTCTATGCCAGAGCTGCAGCACATAATAGTCTCTTGTCGCAAAGTCAGACGTCTCTGAAAACCGCCTCAGGCGCAACAATATCAGAGTCCTGGGGTTGCCTGAAAAAGGCGATCACACGGCTGAATTTGCAGAGGAGTTCTTTAAAAACCTCCTGGGTCTTACGGACGTCCCTCCTACCTATGTGGTTGAAAGGGCCCGTCAAGTGCCCATGGGCCACACCATGCCAGGGAACCTTCCCAGGCTTTTTCTGGTCTGCTTCCTTAACTATCTCTCTGAAGCCCACAAACATCCAACACTCAAATATGGCAACACCTCCGTTCTTTTTCCTGACTTTTCGGCTGACTTGCAGCGCAAGAGAAAAACCTTCAATGATGTTCGTAGATGGCTCCAAGATAAGAACATAAAATACAGCATGCTTTACCCCAGCCGCCTGCGGGTCCAGCATGATGGAGCAATCCGGTTCTTTGACAATCCAGCTGACCACTGGCTGATCACCTTGCACTGAAGGACTCTTCCCACAAAGTTACCTGATGCACAGATTCCCCACATCCTTGCCTGCTGTATCCTACTAAAATTTTCTGTACACACCGGAGCCACTTCAAAGTTATATTGACAAGTGATTCACACTCGACCCCCATGGTTTTCTAAGAATTGGAAGACCTGGTGCTCTCCATCTACCTGGAGAAACCACTACCCGCTCCCTCTTACCATGATGGGACACATGTCCCCTCAATTTCACCTACTGTTATAGGTTGCACACGAGCTGGGAATCCCCCTGGAACTCTGAGCAAGTAGGCATTTACTACTATCAAGTTTTAGGATTGAAACTGGTTTGGCGACAGTTGGGGTTATGTCAGGCAGTAGGGAGTTACATATACCTTTCATCGGTTACCAAGTTTACCCAGGTTTCTCACACTGTTTTTCTTGCTGGACTATGTTTTTTCTCCTCTTTTCTTCCGCACAGAATCTCCAGACTGCAACATCATCTGGGCTACCTCTGCCCCTGGCCTCCGGACAGGTCACGGTTGGGTATGGGCCTTCTGTGCTCCTAATGTTACCTAACTCTTAAATGGGTACAGATCTGAAGTTGATCTCTTGGAACATCATAGGCCTGAACGACAAAGAGAAAAGATCTCTGTTTAAGTTTCTACAGTCTCATAAACCTCACGTTCTGTTTCTGCAAGAAACTCACCTCATAGGCAGTAAGATCCTATCTCTTAAGAGGGCATGGGTTAAACAGGAGTTTCATGCCACATACTCCTATGCGAGGGGGGTGACTATTCTACTGAGCAAGTCACTACCTTGCTCAGTAGGACAAGTTTTCCTTGATCCTGAGGGACATTATGTTATTTTAGTTCTTGAAATATATGCTCAATGCTGGGCGATGGTAAATGTGTATATCCCTCCTCTGTTTGATCCAACCGTCCTGTATACTATTTTCACAAAACTCGCCCCCTCCAGGTCCACAAAATTATAGTCAGGGGGGACTTTAACGCCATCCTAGATCAAACTAAAGACACTTCTAACCCTCTCAGATCTGCCCAATCTGAACTGGTACTATGGGCAGACACTCTTGGCCCTCAAGAGCTTTGGCGATGGAGGCATCCGGAGGACAGGACTTATTCGCATATCTCAGCTACACATAAATCTGGATCATGCATAGATTTGTTGTTTGGGTCTGCTTCAACTCTGTCTCATGTTGGGGCGGCCTCCTACCTCCCGGCAGGCCTTTCCGATCCCTCCCCATTGGAGTTATGCTTGACCCTTGGCGCCTCCCGTGAGCCAGAATGCTGGAGGTTGGCGTCACATTGGATAGATAATCCTCAAATCCAGGAGGTGGTGGGACCCAAACTTACAGAATACTGGATGCTCAATGAGAGCTCAGCTTCCCTTGATGTGGTTTGGGAGGCAGTCAAGACTCATGCCTGAGGGGAATATGTCTCTGCTATTATGGCAGTGAGATCCGGTTTTGCACCACTCAATTGGAACAAGACGAAAAAATGGCGTTGGAGCTCTTCGCGGCGCACCCCACACCTGAACACTATTCCTCCCTAGCCCAAGCAAGAAGAGCTTTGAGGCTCCATTACGCCTCGCTGGTACAATCTGATACTCAGAAAGTTTGTTGCCAATGTTTTCGAATCAGGGGACAAGAATGGTAAAATGTTAGCCATCCTTGTGGCAGAACCTTCACTCCAAACAGTAATTCCTAGGATCCATACTTCCATGGGTGATCAAATTACAGACTCTGAGGGTATACTGACCGAATTAAATTTTTTCTATAGTAAATTATTTGAAGAACTGAACCCTACCCCGGTTGAAGCCATACTTAAGGAACTGGGGGGAATCATTTTGCCTTCACTTTCTGAGGAGGACAGGCACACACTAGATAAGCCCTTAACGCTCCAAGAGATAGAAAATGCAATCTACTCCTTACCCAACAACAAATCCCCAGGTCCGGATAGACTACCCGGGGGAATGGTATAAAACCTACGCGACTCTTCTGGTCCCCAGGCTAACTCAACTCTTTGCAGACTGCATGGAAACTGTGAGTTTGCCAGACAGTATGTACCAGGCACACATTGTACTGCTACCCAAACCAGGGAAGGACCCCCTCTGTTGTTCATCCTATAGACCCATATCATTACTGAATTACGACCTTAAGATATTTACCAAGGTGCTAGCGAATAGGATTATGCAGGTCTTACTGTCCCTTGCCAATATAGACCAGACCGGCTTTATGCCTGGGAAGTCTTAGACGAGTCTTCACCCATCTCCAGCTCCCAACCAAAGATAACTCCTCTCGGGTTTTGGTAGCCCTTGACATAGAAGGCCTTTGACACAGTCAGATGGTCATATATGGTGCAGGTTCTCAAGGGTTCCGGCTTTGGCCCAACCTTCCGGAAATTAATTGGCTTACGCTACCATTCCCCTATGGCCTATATTAAATTGAACTGCAAACTTTCGCCCCCCTTCTTGATTAGGAGGGGGACGAGGCAGGGGTGTACTCTCTCCCCTGCACTGTTTGCCCTGTTGATGGAGCCTTTGGGGGAGGCCCTGTAGAAGTCAGACGAGGTGTCTGAGATCCGTATCGGCGCAATCGTTAGCGCCGAAGAAAAAGAAACTAACACTACCCTGGCCCCTCACTTTCCGCGGCACTCCAGATTCTGGATCGCTTTGCAACTCTTTCTGTCCTCCACACCAACTGGAGTAAGTCACTCATTCTTCCCAAAGATCCAGGGGTGAATCAGCTGAGTAATCCTAATTTACCTCTGCAATGGGCAAGTACCATTAGATACCTAGGGATCAATATCTCTCCCAACTCTCAGGATTTCAGCAAACTTAATTTGTCCCCAGTGCTGCAATGGTGTAAATCTAAGTTAAAGGCCTGGTCGAATCTCCCACTAACATATAGGAAAAATTAATTTAATTAAAATTAAACTGCTCCCAGTTCTATTGTATATTTTAAGGGCATTCCCCGGTCTGGATACCTAAAACCCTTTTCCAACAATTAGATTCCCTAATAGCTTACTTCTTGTGGCAATCACATCCAGCCAGATTTAACAGGAAAATTCTACGCAGGCCCTGGACACAGGGGGGACTTGCCTGCCCCGACTTCCACACGTACTACTTGGCAGCAATGGCTGGTCTCAAACAATGCCAGTGTGTAAGTAGTCCTAGAGGCGGCACATTTAGGATCTTATGAGGCCCTTCGTAATGCCCTTTATAGGGGGATGGGGAGGTTCTCTGATACCTTTAACACAGGCTACGAAAGCGGTTATCAGGGCTTGGCACACGGTGATAATAAAACCTAACCTGGAGAAAGGCATATGGTCCCCTAATACACTGCTCTGGTTTAATCCCAGGCTGAAGGAATTTCACTCTATACAAGACCCCGGACGTTGGGCTGGCAGGGGCATCAAATAGTTAAAGGATATTTGTGATGGTTCTGGGTTGTTCACATTTGACAGATTGAAAAACAAATTCCAACTTCCGAATTCTTTCTTCTTCAGGTTCTTGCAGCTCCGTCACGCCTTTGACTCACAATTTAAATTGGTCTAGCTCTGAATGGAGCACGATGACCTCAAAACTCTGCTAAGCAATGTTGAATGCTCAAAGCCATTATCTCAAATATACCAAGCACTGCTGCCGTCCATTCGGGTTGGATTGGATGGGTTGCATGATCTGTGGTGGTGAGAGCCGCAAGAGCTGGACAGTGAAGACTGGGAAGACATGTGGGATTACCCGCTTCAGCCACTAGTTGCAACTAGAGACAAGTTAATCCAATTCAAAATCCTGCACAGAATATACTATAAGCCCCAACACCTTCACCACATATACCCAACCTCATCAGCTGCTTGCAGGAGATGCACTGGTACCCCTGCAGGCTTCCTACATATATTCTGGGATTGCCCACAGGTTCAAGATTATTGGAGGGAGGTAACTCAATTTATCCATAGGTTAACTACAATACCTATTCCTCTTACAATCAGTGTCTGTCTCCTTGGCCTTGTGGAACAATTGGCCTTAGCTAAAGCAACCCGCACTCTAATAAGTATCCTACTATTTTACGTGAGGAAAGCCATAGTAATAAGATGGAAGTCAGTCAGTCCCCCTACACTTTCATCATGGAAAAAATGAATCAGTACAATGATACCCCTCCGCAAAGCAACATATTTGTCCTGAGGATGCCAAAAAAATACGAAAAAGTCTTGCACTTGTGGACCGACTCAGAGTCTACAACGGACGATCAACCCATGGGGGATTGCCTTGGTTAGATACCCTCAGTAATTACTGGTGAGTGCTGAGGTCCTTGCCCCAGACAAGTGAGTGGTGATATTAGTCCAGAGGTCAAGTGATCACACTTAATCCAATTGTTCTTGTAACGTCCAGCTCAGACAGTTAAGAGAGACGAGAAGTCCTACAGGAAAAGATATCTCCTATCATCATCCTACCATAAGAAACCTGGGTACCGAATATGTGGTTGTTTTGGTTCTTTAGTTTTAGTTAGTTATGCTTAGTTTTTAGATACACGGTGAATTGTACACTGTTATGCACATGGCTATGTGCACCAATTGACCGAGGTATGTCCCAATGCCCTGTTTTGTATCTTCACAGTGAAAATTTCTAATAAAAAGGATTTGCAAAAAAATAAATATATATGCAATCATGTATCATACAGTATGTATCGACAATTTAACTGAAATATTTAATATTTTAGGCATACATTATTGCTTCTGCTGCTGTGCTCACTGTTAGCCGCTGATGGTGCTACCATACCCAGCACTCCAAAATATAAAAAGTTTGGGGCTTCTTTTTCTGGCTTTCTTTAAAAATGGTTGTCTTCTGGATGTGTCTGGCACCAATATGTTTTGAGTGTCCGAAAAGCATTAGAATAAATTAACACATATGCCCACCCTGCACTACAAACAGATTCACTTTTCCTAAAATGTACGAATAAACAAACTGTAAGGTTGTGCTAATATAAAAGATCAGCAGCTGCACTTAATAATCTCCAACCAAATAATACACCGATTAATCCAAATTCTACTTCATACAGGCCAGCGCTAAAACTTTGATTCTACCTCTAGATATCTGATAGATATTGTGAAAACACCACAAACATACTGTATATGAATTTCCTTACCACAAAAAATATAATGTGCATCTCTGGACCCATCCATGCTCTCTCATCATTGGCTTGCTGGCTGTGATTGACAGTAGCGGGAGCCAATGGCTAACACTGCTGTCTCAGCCAATGAGGAGGAAGAGACCCAGGAGAGCCTCGGCACTCATGCACATCTGTGGGTCGAGATGGAGCTCAGGTAGGTATTGGGGGGGCAAGGGGGTTGCTGAACACAAATTTTTTTTACCTTCATGCATACAATGCATGAAGGTAAAAAACCTTGAGCCATACGGGTGATTGTGGGTCTAATTGCCATCATCCCGTTTACATAGAATCTGAACATATCCTCATTTTTGGGACTTTAAAGGCAATTCAACCATGATTTAATATAAAAAATATAGTTTATTAGAAAAAACATCCTTAAAAAAGTTGATATAAGAATAGTATACAATTTACAACAACATACAAATTTACATCATAACATGTATCAAGATGTTGGAAAAACTGAAATATAATGACATACATGGAGTACATGAGAGGTGGTATCCCCCAACTGTTTGCTTGTAAATTCCACCATGATGATGTTTTGATGGAAAAAATCCAGCAGATAGGGGTATCCAACGCATTTCAAAGTATGAATAAAAATAACTCCTTCCTCAGGGATAGTACCACCTCTGTAATGTGGAGAATATTACTTACAGCTTGGTATTCTATATAAATACTTCTATATCTATACATAGAGTCCATTTAGACATACTCACAGCATGCCTTTCTGTGCACAGCAGTGCATGCCTTGGCTTAAGCACTCCCATAATCCCAAGAAAAGGCTCCCATAGGTCCACTGTACCACCGCTCATAAAGCTGTACAAAGACTGCAGACAATTTTCCAAAAATTAGGCGCTATTGCTTTGAAGAAAAAAAAATATATATATCTATGCATTAATGACAAGGCATATATAAGTCCGACAGTGCATGAATACATGCGTGTCAGTGTCTTATATCAGGGGACAAAGATACTTATTAATGCCAGATATTATTTGCATGGAGAGTGCGGGATGAACCCATTCCATTAAAAGTGTTGAATTCAGTCCTCACTGTAATGCCGCGTATACACGAGCGAACTTTTCGACCGGACTGGTCCGACAAACTTTCCAGCAGACTTTCAACGGACTTTTGACGGACTTCCGACGGACGTTCTAATGAACGGACTTGCCTACACACGATCACACCAAAGTCAGACGGATTCGTACGTGATGACGTACATCGGACTAAAATAAGGAAGTTGATAGCAAGTAGCCAATACCTGCCCTAGCTTCGGTTTTTGTCCGTCTGACTAGCATACAGACGAGCCGATTTCTGTGTCCGGTGGAGTTACGACGTAAAGATTTGAAGCCTGTTCCAAATCTAAGGTCCGTCAGATTTGCGACTGAAAAAGTCCGCTCAAGGTCCGGTGAAGCCCACACACGATCGGATTGTCCGCCGGATTTGGTCCGTCGGCGTCCGTCAGACCAGTCCGGTCGAAAAGTCCAACCGTGTGTACGCCCCATTACAGTTCCTATCCATGTGATTAGGAAATTACACCAATCCTGTCCGACACCGTGCTGGTGGGAAGAAGGAATGACGCTTGGTGCGGTCTCCGGCATTCCCATATAGTGCGCATGTCCGGTTCGGTGATGTCACACATCATCGTGTAATTTCCAGTCTCATGAATTACCACATCCGGGGACCACCATGGCGCCACATTGGAGACCATATATTCCAGGCCCATTAGAGAAATAGAGGGCCCAAGCAGAATTTGCAGTTGCTGACCTGTGCTGGTTACAGCCATGACCAGTGTATGGGATTGGGAGGCTGAAGATTCTAAGTTCACGAGAGTGCATACACCAATATGTCCCAATTCATTCAACATTAGGACTCAACTAGAAAAAAAAAAAAAAACAACAAATCATCATAGAAGTATGAGAAATAAACATTATATTGACAAAAAAAGGAATATATACTGTACATAAGAAAGAAAGAAAACAAGAACAACCCCAGAGATGCAAACTTCCTGTCTATTGCCTCACCCTAAAGATATTACTATGTGTGGTCCCTCCAGAGCACAAAAAGGTGGAGGGAGAAGAGTAAAATTTCTATCGCAATCAAGAAGAATCCAACATAAGATTCTCTTTAGTTATTGATTAATCAGTTTTACCTGAATTAAAACCCTCCAAAAAGAGTCTATAGCTTTCTGCTTTGTTTAAACCGGGGGGGGAGTTGTAGCATTAATATATCTGATGATCCGTCCCGGTTACTGAACTCTGGCTATGTTTTGACTACGTTTGTTCTTTTTACTTTTATTATTAAACAAGTGTGATTTAACTGTACTTCTGTCTCGGTCTGATTTCATGGTTTCTGACAGTAGGCGAAGGCCATGAATTCAGAAGATGTAGTCAATCCACTTGTTGGTAATATTTTTTCCAGATTGAATGAACTGGATCACCGCACGGATCAGTTTGCCATGATGTTACAAACGCTTCTGAGTAGCACGGCTCACCTGGAATCTTCCACTGTGGCCGCCCCAGTATAACCTATGTTGCAGGCCGACCCTGCTGCTGCGCCAGTCTCTGTGCAGGCACCCACCTCGAGTGTTACCTCTATAAGAGGTATGTCTGGTTCTGCTCCATTTTCCCAGCAATTTGGGGGCAATCCAGTCCAATGCAGACGGTTTCTCAACCAGGTTGAGATATACTTTGAGATGCTTCCCCAGGCATTTCCCACGGACAGAAGCAAAGTAGGTTTTGTGATATCTTTGCTTTTTTGGCCTTGGCAAACCCTCTATGGGAGACGCAAAATCCTGTTGTCTTGAGCTATCCTGAGTTTGTGGCTTCATTTAAAAGGGTATTTGATGTTCCCATACACTTCCCTTCTGCTGCCAAGTGCCTCATGTCCATCGAACAGAGTATGAGAACTGTTGCAGACTACGCAATTGAATTCCGTACTCTGACAGCAGAGGTTGCGTGGAACAATGAGGCCCTTGTGGCTGCTTTTTCTCATGGTCTCTCGGATACCATCAAGGATGATATAGCAGCCCGAGATATACCCACTGAGCTGGAGAAGTTGATCACGTTTGCCATCTTCATTGACTCCAGACTCAGAGAAAGACTCTCTTGTAAGGAGCGCCGGTGGACGCCTCCTGTACGTTTGACTCTGAGCTTTGCAGTCCCACGTGTGCCTCCCTCACCTCCCATGCCTCCTGGTACCGAGTCGGTCAGTGAAGGTGAACCCATGCACTTGGGTTTCACGCGTCTCTCTGTGAATGAGAGATCCTTTAGGAAGAGGGAGAGATTGTGCCTTTATTGTTGCTAGGCAGGTCACTTTTTGAAGTCTTGTCCTACCCGTCCAGTGAACGCCCGAACCTTGAGGTCCTGTCATGGACAGACCTTAGATGGTGTTGTTTCATCTCCAGTTATCCAGAAGGATAAGCCCATGGTTTTTCGGTTACCCTTTCTTGGGCTGAGTCGTCCATCGAGATACAGGCTCTAATTGACTCTGGGGCTGCAGGCCTGTTCATTGATGCTGCCTTTATATCGAAGCACTCGATTCCGCAGCAGCTGCGTGACAGTCCACATGCCATTGAGGCTCTTGATGGGAGACCACTACATCCTGCCCATGTGACTCATGAGACGGTTTTGTTGTCCATGGCTGTAGGGGCTCTTCACCATGATATAATCCAATTCCAAGTTATTTCCTCATCCAAGTTTCCGCTGGGTATTGGTTAACCTTGGTTACAGAGATACAACCCCTCTTTTGATTTGCTCCGTGCTGAGGTTCTCTCCTGGTCACCACAATGCAGTGAGACATGCTTCCAGAAAGTAGCCAAGGTTCTGTGCACCTCTTTACTCTCCTCCCTGCCAGAGAAGTACCAGGGAGAATTTTAGCGATGTCTTTGACAAAGGTCAAGCCAGTATTTTGCCTCCACACTGGCCATATGATTGCATAATTGACCTTCAACCTGGGGCCATACCCCCTCATGGCCGGGTTTACCCTTTGTCGGTCTTGAAGGATAAGGCCATGGAGGAGTATGTTGCAGACACACTTTCTCGAGGTTTCATCCGCAAATCTTCGTCTCCTGCTGGTGCTGGTTTCTTCTTTGTGAAGAAGAAGAGCAGTGAACTGAGACCTTGTATTGATCATAGGGGTCTCAATCGTTTCACAATCAAGAATGCCTATCCAATTCCATTGATTACGGATTTATTTGAACACCTCAAGGGAGCAACGGTTTTTATGAAGCTTGATTTGAGAGGGGCATACAATCTTGTGAGAATTAAGGAGGACGACGAGTGGAAAACTGCATTTAATACCAGAACAGGCCATTATGAGTACCTTGTAATGCCTTTTGGCCTTTGTAATGCCCCAGCAGTTTTCCAGGAATTTATTAATGATGTCCTCCGAGATTTGTTGCAGTTATGTGTGGTGGTTTATCTCAATGATATCCTCATATTTTCCAAGTCTCTGGAGAGCCACTACACAGATGTCTGTTGTGTGCTTCAGAAACGAAGAGAAAACAATCTCTATTGTAAACTGGAGAAGTGCGAGTTTCATCATGAACAGGTTAAATTCCTGGGCTGTCATTTCCACTGCTGGTTTTTCGATGGACGCAGAGAAACTTTTCAGCAGTCCTACAGTGGCCCCGACCCATGGGTTTACGTTCTCTGCAGCGTTTCCTGGGATTTGCCAAATATTATCGGAAGTTTATTCGTAACTTCTCGTCTCTGATATGACCAGAAAGGATGGTAACCCACAGAGTTGGTCTGCGGAGTCCATTAAGGCTTTTGAGAGTCTCAAGGCTGCCTTTGTTTATGCTCCTGTGTTGGCACATCCTGATCCTATGTTACCTTTTATCCTTGAGGTTGATGCTTCTGAGACAGGTGTTGGCACCCTTCTGTCTCAACGTCCTACCTCTGAGAGCACTATGCATCCTTGTGGCTACTTTTCCATTGTGATTCATTCGATCAAGACACAGCTTCAGCTTGTCTTCTGGGCCACCCCAAATCAGGAATATATAGTCTAGGTATCTTTTGCCACAAAACGATGTGGCGAGTATACACAAACAACTGGTCATCTGACAGAAAGTTTTTCTCCCTCTCCCCCAGGTACAAGTTCGCATATGAGGGGGCACATAGCTACACCCTGTACCTGGAGGAAGCCCCCAAAAAGAAAAATGTTTGATACAGGATGAAATCTGACATTTGTAGAATGAATTGTTTAAGAACATGTCTAACGGCAGCAATTCATGCGGAATGCTTCCATAAAGTGATTCCACATCCACAGTTACCAATATTGCCGATTCAGGAATGTCAAGATTTTCAAGTATTTGTTGCATGTGAATTGTGTCTTTCGTGTAGGAAGCTAGGCTAGTAACATGTGGTCTCAGGTGGGCATCAATAATTTGACTTATGCCCTCTCATATATTACCATTCCCTGAAATAATTGGTCTCCCTGGTGGATCATATATATTTTTATACACTTTAGGGAGCGCATAAAATGTCAGAGTATGAGGATACTTTATCCAAATAAACTCCCACATTTCTTTGGTAATTATTCCTTCACTAAGAGATTCATCTGCTGAACACAGATTTTTAATATCAAGTACAAATTTTAGGAATGGCAACCATTTTTATACACAGTAGAACAAGAAAACACCTGAGAAAAGAGGGTTGCTGCATACCCCAAATTGATCAGGAAAAAGGGAATTGTCCTCCAAGAAATGGGTTTTTTTGGGCAGCAGAAGATGTATAGGGATAACACTCAGTTAAAAAAAAAAAAAAAAATTTATTGAGACATGTTGACAGTAGGTAAAAACATGAGCTGCGATACAGGAGATACAGAGGCAAAAAAACGCATGTATAACTATACAGAATAGGTACAGAAATGGTCAAGTGCTTGGTTAAGTTCTGATGCGTTTCGACCCCAACGGGTCTTCTTCAGAGGATATGTGTGCGCAATCACACATATATGGCCATTTCTCCTGATTCTGAGGTCCTCAAGAGGTTTCCACCACCTGATTTGGGCCCGGTCTTCCCTGCCCGCCGACACCCCAAGGGGGGAAAAAAACGCGCACAGCTGCGCAACTTACGATAGACTACACTTGTGGAAAAATCCCTGTGACCGATGGGAGCATGTGGGCCGGCAGCGCCTATAACCTGAGAGATGTGAAGCGTGTGGACAATGTATCAATGTAAACGATGCAAAGTTAGTAGTTACTCAGGATCAATTGTGGAAGGTGATACGTGGGAAGACCTGGAACAGAGATACTCAACAGTGAGTAAGTATCCTGTTGGAATGGTAGGGATCAAAAAAAAATTTTTTTTTTTTGATCCCTACCATTCCAACAGGATACTTACTCACTGTAAGTATCCTGTTGGAATGGAGCTCGAATGTAATTGGACAAATGAATATAATCATAAATAAAATGTTCATTTTTTTATATTTTGTTGAGAATCCTTTACTGGCAATGGCTGCCTGAAGTCTAGAATCCATGGACATTACCAAAGACTGGGTTTCCTCCTTTCTGATGCTTTTGCCAGGCTCTAACTGCAGCTGTCTTCAGTTGTTCTTTATTTGTGGGTCTTTCTGCCTTTTTTTTGCCTTCAGCAAGTGAAATGCATGCTCAATTGGGTTGAGGTCAGATGACTGATTCAGCCATTGCTGAATATTCCACTTCTTTTTCTTCAGAAGCTCCTGGGTTGCTTTTGCAATGTGTTTTAGGATCATTGTCCATCTTTACTGTGAAGCACCTTCCAATCAACTTTACTGCATTTGGCTGAATCTGGGCTGACAGTATATCTCTAAACACCGCAGAATTCATCCGGCTGCTTCTGTTTTCTGTCACATCTTAAATAAACACCAATGACCCAATGCCACTGGAAGCCATCCATGCCCATGCCATCACACTGCCTCCACCATGTTTTACAGATGAGGTTGTGTGCTTTGGATCATGAGCTGTTCCAAGCCTTCTTCACACCTTTTTTCTTCCCATCATTCTGGTACAGATTTAGTTTCATCCCTCCAAAGAATTCTTTTAAAGAACTGGTCTGGCTTTTTTAGATGTTTTTTGGCAAAGTCTAATCTGGCTTTTCTATTCTTCAGGCTTATGAATGGTTTGCACCTTGTGGTGAACCCTCTGTGTTTGCTAATGTGAAGTTTTCTCTTGATTGTAGACTTTGACAATGATATGCCCACCTCCTGGAGAGTGCCCTTCACTTGTCTGGATGTCGTGAATGGGTTTTTCTTTACCATAGAGAGGATCCTGCGATCATCCCCCACTGTTGTCTTCTGTGGACGTCCAAGCCTTTTTATGTTGCTGAGCTCACCAATGCGTTCTTCTTTCCTCAGAATATACCAAACTTTTGATTTTGAAAGGAATATATTCTAATTATATATACTCGCATTGGAAGTGAAAAATATTAAACCAAAATGATCAGAAATAAAAATTAGTAAAGTTGCAGCTGTTGTACACAAAGTGCTATACACTCGACAAATAAAATATAATGATCAAATTACAGCGCTCGCAGTAGTGCAAATAATGTATCAATAAATATAATGGATATAGGCTGAAAGTGCACACTCTCAGGTTTAATTTGAGGGTATGTACATCCAAATCGGAGGTAGGGTTTAGCAATCACAGCTCTTAAGAATAGCCCCCCCTTTTTTCAAGGGACCAAAAGTAATTGGACAATTGAATCAAAAGCTGTTTCATGGCCAGGTGCGGGCTACTCCTTCGTTATTTCTTCATCAATTAAGCAGGTAAAAGGTTTGGAGTTGATTCTAAGTGTGGTATTTGCATTTGGAATCTATTGCTGTGAACCTACATCATGCGTTCAAAGAAGCTGTCCATGCAAGTGAAACAGGTTGTAAGGTTTCAAAAATGAAACAAATCCATCAGAGAGATAGCAGCTACATTAGGAGTGACCAAATCAACAGTTTTAAAATAAAATGAATAAATTACAGCGCTCACAGTAGTGCAAATAATGTATCAATAAATACAGTGAAACCAATTCATAAATAGGTGAATGTCCATATATTGGTGAAGGATGTGCTCCAATTTATAAAGTGCGATCGTGCTCCAAAACTCGAAGTGCGCCACACTGCCTCCTGTGTCCCCACTCACCGGATGGAATGGACCCCCAGTTTTTCAGTCTAGGGGTCGTTCAGGCTTGGAGTGTTTCACATCAGGATACCAGGAAGATCTCTAGTGCTCATGACAATCAAGCGTGGATCATAGTGCCCAAAACGACATAAAGGAAGGGGACTATAGTGAAGTACTGCTTGGTAAAGGTATTTATTGTGCAGATAAAAAAGATACTTACAAAATGTAGGTTAAAACAAGCATGGGCTTAGCAAAGGATTGCAATGGGAAGCGCTGCTGCTGGCGTGCTTTCCACCGAAAACTGGAAGTGACGTTGCGTTTACTTGAAACCGGAAATTGTGTCAAAGCGCTTCGTCCTTTCACAGGGTGTCATCATGGACCTAATTTCCTGTTAGAAGAGCCATCTTTATATACAACAAAAATGGTCACCTCCCCCTAGTCGGCCAATAAAATACTGCATGTGGCCATTTTGTTGGTTGGACAAAAATGTCCCCTCGACCATAGTTTGATTCCCATAAGGGAGACTGGCGGACATAATATTAGTTTGATATCCATTCCCAACTTAATGAAACTGGTTCCCACAGTTGATCCAAAGGACATCACTCCAAATGAAACATTTTATCACATGAAAATACTATAAACTTATTATAGTTTTATTAAAAATACATGTTAAAAATTGATTCAACATATGTAAAAGGATAAAATAACCTACAAAACAATGTTTTTAAAATAAATGGATGACCTAAGGAAATTATAAAAAACTGAGAAAAAAAATGAATGAATGAAAATAATGAAAAAATGAAAAAAAAATATATATAAAAAAAAATATATATAAGAAATGAAAAAAATTAGAAATAAAAAGATGAAAAGATGAAAAAATGAAAAAAAATTACTAAAAATAAAATGACAAAATAAAAATAAATTAAAAATAAAAATAAATTAAAATGAAAATAAAAATGAAAATAAAAATAAAACTGAAGAGAAATCAAGATGAAAATAAAGAGAAAAAAAGAAAATGATAAAAAAACTGAGAAAAATATAAAAATAAAAAATGAATGAATGAAAAAAATATAAAAAATTTAGAAAAATGAAAAAAATATAAAAAATAAATGAAGTAAAATTAACAGATTGGATATAAATGACATAAAGGAAAAATTCATTACAACTAAAAATTACTAATTTGACAGAAAACAATTGAGGTCAAGTTCAATATTTAACCCCAATGGACTCATCGTTCCAAGACAATTAATTCACTGGGTCTCGTTTCGAAAGATGGCCCTCTTGAGGTTACCTCTTCTCCAATGACCCTCAATTTTGTCTATACCACATAATGTCAAACCACTCAGATCCTTCCCATGGTGAAGTCTAAAGTGGTTAGACAGACTTTGGTGCTTGTAACCTTTCCTAATTCTGTTAACGTGTTCACAAAGTCTTGCAACCCACATGGACATGTAAGAAGGTATGTTACTTGCGTGGTCCCACACGTAATGAACTTCCTGATTTTGTGGGACTCACGAGAGGTGTGAGAGGTGAAATGTGTGGTCTTCCTTATCCTGTGTCTGGAAGTCCCACACATTACACACCTTCCACAACTAAAAAAACCCACTTGATCCAAGAACGTGCACACCTTCTTGGTTGGGTCTATCACATTGGGTGCTAATTTTAACGTAAAGTGCGGGGCTTAGTGTAGATGAACTGTGGGTTTGCTGGTAGAATTTTATTTGGATCCGCATCTTTCAAAAGTAGAGGCCAATGTTTGTGGATATTTTTTTTTATCTGTTTATGTTGGTGTGTGAAACCAGTCATTAAAACTCCAAAGTCCCTTTTATTGGCCTCTTTCTTTTTTAAACAAATACTCTCTCTTCATTTCACCTACCACTAACTTGGTTTTAGCTAAACCTTGGAGCAGTAGCCTTTTTCCTCATATCTATCAAGTAAAATCTTGGCCTGTATATCATAGTCATCTTTCTTGACGCAATTACGTTATACTCTCATGAACTGACTTTTGGGAATTGCACTCAAAGATCTAGGATGGTGACAACTTCCCAAAGGAATCTAGCCATTTCTGTCCACTTCCTGAAAATGGGTTTTAGTAAACAATTGATGATTCTCTTTCCATATTAGGAGATCCAAAATATTAACATATTGTCGGTCAAATGTTGCTGTGAAGGAAATACCGTATCTATTATTCCCAATTTTACTCAGAAATTGCGGAAAAGAATCCTGTGTGCCTGCCCAAATAATTATAATGTCCTCTATATAATGTTTATAAAATTTTAATTGAGGTGAAGTGTTGTTAAAAATAGCTTTTTTCTCCCAGTGGCTCATGAATAAATTAGCCACTGAGGGGGCATACTTAGCCCCCATGGCCACGCCATTCTTCTGTCTAAAGTACTGTTTATCATGCCAAAAGAAGTTGTAGCTCATGGCCAAATCCAACGCCTGAACCAAAAAATCTTTTTGTTTCTTCTTGATATTGGTACTGTTGAGGACCCAAATGACTGCTTCGATTGCATGTTGCTGTTTGATGTTGGTGTATAAAGAATTGACATCAATACTTGCCAATAGATGTTCTTCATTCACCTCAACTTCCTGCAGTATTTCCATAAGATTCCTGCTGTCTCTAAGATTAACTGGATATTTTGTGCCAAAGGCTCCAAGAACCGATCCATATACTGGCTTACAGAGAGTTAACCCCACTCACAATGGGTCTACTGGGGGGGTTGGAAGGGTTCTTGTTGTACCTTGGGCAATTGATAAATAAAAGGGACTCTGAGAGCATAAGGCACTAAATATCTGGCTTCCTTTTTGTTAACAATACCTTCATCCTGTGCCTTTTTGACCAATTGTTTCAGCTTAACCTTATATTTGATTGTTGGGTTACCTTTTAATTTTTCATATGTTTCCACATCATCCACTAATCTATTTAGTGCCACTAGATAATCTGATTTATTGAGGATGACCAACCCACCCCCTTTGTCAGCCCCTCTGATAACAATCTGTTTTTTTTGTTCCAAAGATTTTAGACCTCTTTCTATCTCCTTTTTACGTCTACCGAGTTTTGTTTGTAAATTCTCTAGATCTTGTTCCACTAGGGCAGGGGTCTTCAAACTATGGCCCTCCAGTTGTTCAGGAACTACAATTCCCATCATGCCTAGTCATGTCTGTGAATGTCAGAGTTTTACAATGCCTCATGGGATGTGTAGTTCCACAACAGCTGGAGGGCCATAGTTTGAAGATCTCTGCACTAGGGTTTTGAAGTCTTCTGGGAAGTGATTATTCGTATTTTTGGGATTGAAGACCGAATTATTCCTCAAATTGGTATGGTCATAGTAGGAGGGTTCCTGATCTACCTGAGAACTACATCTGTTAAAAATTTTTGAATTTTAATTTTCTCACTGGTGTACCCCAAGGTTCAGTGTTGGAACCCTTACTTTATGAATTTTTGAAAATCGATAAAAACATCAGATTTGTTGAGGTTTCTATCTGGATCATACTTAAGGCCTAGTTCCAAAACTTTTAGTTCATTCACTGTAAAAGTCGCATCACTAAGGTTGAAGATCCCTTGCATTAGGTCTGTCGCTTTCTTTTTCCTTTGCCCTCCTCTGCATCCTCTGGGTTTTCTTTTCTTTGTTCCTCTCCATATGGTCTGGGGTGTGTCATGGGATACCAGGGTCTCCATTCCCCTCCCCTATTCTCCTGGGTTAAATTATATTTAACCATCAGCCCTGGAAGATTTGGCTGCTCAATGACCAGGCCATTTTTTGCAATAAGGCACTGCGTCGCTTTAACTGACAATTGTGTGGTCGTGCGACCTTTTATCCAAACAAAATTGACGTCCTTTTTTTCCCACAAATAGAGGTTTATTTTGGTGGTATTTGATCATCTCTGCATTTTTTATTTTTTGCGCTATAAACAAAAAAAAAAGAGCAACAATTTTGGAAAAAAAAACACAATATTTTGTACTTTTTTGCTATAATAAATATCCCCAATTTAAAAAAAAAAAAAAAAAAAAAAATTTTTTCCTCAGTTTAGGCCAATATGTATTCTTCTACATATTTTTGGTAATAAAAATCGCAATAAGCGTATATTGATTGGTTTGCACAAAAGTTATATCGTCTACAAAATAGGGGATAGATTTATGGCATTTTTATTATTTTTCTTTTTTACTAGTAATGGTGGCTATCTGCAACATTGTGGGGGACACATCGGACACTTTTGACACATTTTTGGGGCCATTGACAATTGACAATTATACAGCGAACAGCGCTATAAAAGTGCACTGATTACTGTTTAAATGTCACTGGCATGGAAGGGGTTAACACTAGGGGGTGATCAAGGGGTTACCTGTGTTCCCTAGTGTGTGTTCTAACTGTGGGGGGATGGGGCCGACTATAGGAGATGACAGATCGCTGTTCCTAGCTAGTACGAACCCACAATCTGTCTCCCCTCAGCTCACAGAACAGGGATTTGCGTTTACACAGGTCCCTGTTCTGGCTCTCATTGCGACCACCGGCCACGCGCATCTGCACCCCCGCAGGGCAGCGCTATCCTGCTTAAAGGAGCCAACGTACAGCTATGACGGCTTGCGGGATCATGCAACCTGCCACTGTATAATGATGGCCGCTGGTCGGCAAGCAGTTAAGGAGAATCATCAATTGTTTACTAAAACCCATTTTAAGGAAGTGGACAGAAATGGCTACATCCCATTGGGAAGTTGTCACCATCCTAGATGTTTGAGTGCAATTCCCAAAAGCCAATTCATGAGTGTAAAATGTAATTGCGTCAAGAAAGATGACTATGATATACAGGCCAAGATTTTACTTGATAGATTTGAGAAAAAAGGCTACCGCTCCAAGGATCTAGCTAAAACCAAGTTAGTGATAGGTGAAATGAAGAGAGAGTATTTGTTTAAAAAGAAAGAGGCCAATAAAAGGGACTTTGGAGTTTTTATGACTGGTTTCACATGCCAACATAAACGGATAAAAAAAATTATCCACAAACATTGGCCTCTACTTTTGAAAGATGCAGATCTAATTAAAATTCCACTTTACGTTAAAATTAGCACCCAATGTAATAGACCCACCCAGGAAGGTGTGTACCTTCTTGGATCAAGTGTTTTTATTTAGCTGTGGAAGGTGTGTAATGTGTAGAACTTCCAGACACAGGATAAGGAAGACCACACATTTCACCTCTCACACCTCTCGTGAGCCCCACAAAATCAGGAATTTCATTATGTGTAGAACCAAGCATGTAACATACCTTCTTACATGTCCATGTGGGTTGCAATATGTGGGCAGAACCACTAGGAAATTTGGTGTAAGACTTCGTAACACGTTAATAGAATTAGGAAAGGTTAAAAGCACCACAGTCTGTCTAACCACTTTAGACTCCACCATGGGAAAGATCTGAGTGGTTTGACATTCTGTGATATAGACAAAATTGAGGGACATTCTAGAGGAGGTAACCTCAAGAGGGCCATCTTTCGAAACGAGACCCAGTGGATTCATTGTCTTCGAACAATGAGTCCATTGGGGTTAAATATCGAACTTGAACTCAATTGTTTTCTGTCAAATTGGTAATTTGTGGTTGTAATGGATTTTTCCTTTATGTCATTTACATCCAATCTGTTAATTTTACTTCATTTTTCATTTTATTTTAATTTTATTTTTATCTTGATTTCTCTTCAGTTTTATTTCTATGTTTTATTTATTTTTATTTTCATTTATTTTTAGTAATTTTTTTCATTTTTTTAAACTTTTTATTTCTAATTTTTTTTCATTTCTTATATTTTTTACATTTTTTATATTTTTTTCATTCATTCATTTCTTTTTTTTATTTGTATATTTTTCTTAATATTTAATAATTTTCTTAGGTCATCCATTTAGTTTAAAACATTGTTTTGTAGGTTATTCTATCCTTTTACATGCGTTGAATCAATTTTTAACATAACTGTATTTTTAAAGAAAATATAATAAGTTCATAGTATTTTCATGTGATGAAATGTTTCATTTGGCGTGACGTCCTTTGGTTCAATTATTATAACCATGGGAACCAGCTTCATTAAGCGAGGAATGGATATCAAACTAATATAATGGCTGCCAGTCTCCCTTATGGGAATCGAACTATGGTTGAGGAGACATTTTTGTCCAATCAACAAAATGGCCGCTATGCGGTATTTGATTGGCCGACTAGGGGGGAGGTGACCATTTTCTTGTATATAAGGACGGCTCTTCTAACCGGAAATTAGGTCCTTGATGACGCCCTGTGGGAGGGCGAAACACGTTGACGCAATTTCCGGTTTCAAGTACAAACAATGTCATTTCCGGTTTTCGGTGGAAAGCACGCCAGCAGCGGCGCTTCCCATTGCGATCCTTTGCTAAACCCATGCTTGTTTTAATCTACAATTTGTAAGTACCTTTTTTATCTGCGGAATAAATATCTTTACCAAGCAGTGTTTCACTATAGTCCCTTTCCTTTTTTGGGCACATAGTGCACGTCGTTTTGGGCACTATGATCCACGTTTGATTGTCATGAGCACTGGAGATATTCCTGGTATCCTGATGTGAATTTACCAACACTCTAAGCCTGAACGACCCCTAGACTGAGAAGCTGGGGGTCCATTCCATCCCGTGAGTGGGGACACAGGAGGAAGTGTTGCGCACTTCGAGTTTTCACCAATATATGGACATTCAACTACTTATGAATTTGTTTCATTGTATTGATACATTATTTGCACTACTGTGAGCACTGTAATTTATTCATTTTATTTTAAACTGTTGATTTGGTCACTCCTAATGTAGCTGCTATCTCTCTGATGGATTTGTTTCATTTTTGAAACCTTACAACCTGTTTCACTTGCATGGACAGCTTCTTTGAACGCATGATGTAGGTTCACAGCAATAGATTCCAAATGCAAATACCACACTTAGAATCAACTCCAAACCTTTTACCTGCTTAATTGATGAAGAAATAACAAAGGAGTAGCCCACACCTGGCCAAGAAACAGCTTTTGATTCAATTGTCCAATTACTTTTGATCCCTTGAAAAAAGGGGGGTGGCTATTCTTAAGAGCTGTAATTCCTAAACCCTTCCTCCGATTTGGATGTACATACCCTCAAATGAAACCTGGGAGTGTGCACTTTCAGCCTATATCCATTACATAACTATAGCTGTAATATGTTTTAGTAAATACCTGACAAAAATGAAAATTGTACCTGTATATATATATATATATATATATATATATATATATATATATATATACCTAACTGTATATGTTTTTGGTGTTGTCAAAATGTCTATCATCTAGAGGTAGATTCAACGTTTTATCGCTGGGCTGTATGAAGTGGATTTTGGCTTAATTGGTGTATTATTAGAATAAACTATTGCTACACTTGTTCCAGGCCAATGATTCAAAGTATTAAAGCCAATACATCAGTATGACAGCAAGTCTGTTTTTCTGCAAAAGTTGTAAGACCATCAGCATGTGCTGACGATGTTCATGGAGGCTGGAAAAATAGACAAATAAACTACACCACCTACACCCTCCTCAAGAGGAACTCTTGAAATACTTTATTAACTAGGTGCTGTAAGACTTTGGGGTCATTACAAAAACTCAAAGGGCAGCACAAGATATTCATACTGCTCATCCCAAATGGTCTGCCATTCACTTCTCTCCTTTATTTGGATTAGATTGTAGGCCACCCACAGGTCAAGTTTGAAGTAGATCTGGGCTCTATGCAGGGCAGCAAATAATTCAGTGATGAGGGACAAAGGATACAGATTTTCCAAAATATATTCGGATATGTCCTGAAAAGTGAGTAGGCTCCACACAAGGAGGAGCAGACCCAGGGATTAGATTGATGGTGCAGTCAAATGAGCAGTGGCAAATCAACAGACAGGAAATCAGTAGACCCACCTGCATATGAACAGATAGCCCGTGGGAGGTCACCATCTGTAAATTGATAGTAGGGATGGTTTAGCTTCAGGCAGAGTTATCCGCTTTAAGCAGCGACATTACACCAATGGACGAGGGGTGGATACCCCTTGTGGAGAAGGTAGATGTCATATCTGAGGTGGGCAAAGCAGACAAGGTCGCCGTCCTCAGGTGGGGTCTGTGGAGTTGGACCTTGAGTCTCCAGAGAGACTTCTTTAAACATACATAGTTAAAGCCCTTAAACTAGAATGCACTGCTTCCAGGAATTAAACAGTGGGGTGGTAAAGATGAACAACAATTCATCCAAGAAACAAGGGTGGAGACCTTCAAAGTGGCACACTCCGAATTTCTGGATCCAAGAATGGAAACAATATTTATATGAAATCGAACAGTTTTTTTAAAGAATTATTAAAATTTCCACTTCTTAATGCTATTCTGATGTGGTTGATCTAAAACCCAAAAACGGATACCTCTCTGTTACCTCTTTCTCATCAGCTACTGTATGTCACTCTTTTGTAAGAGTAGCTGCTTAACTGTAGACTTTTTATGCACTCAGGCATGTTTTCCCTGCCCATGTCTCAGTACATGTTTGATCATGTGCATCCCTGCAACACAATATCAGAGCATCGATCCTTGTTTATGTATTAGTTCACAAAGGTGTAACACTCAACAATGATTTTTGATGATTGGATTTTTCCTGTATACATTTTTTGGTGCCATGGAGAGTGCTGGAGGCTGGCTTTTATGGTGACATCCTACAAAGAAGAAGGCATATGAGGGATCCTGGTGAAGCTGGTATATATGTCAAAAAGCGCTTTATACCTTCTTATTACAATAATAAGCAACACGTGCTCAGATGTATATAGAAAAAAGGAAAATTAAAGGTACCAACATCCCAAAACTATTAACTTCAAAAAGGAAAGTATTAGGGGGCAAATAGGATTTTCCCGGAACTGTCATGAGACATTACATCATCATTTTTATAATAAAGTTTATTTACATAACATCAACATACATATTGAAATAAATATTGAAGGACACTTCCACTCTGAGTGGCAATACTCCCTCTACTAGGTTTCCGCCAAGACCGAAAATGTCCCCAATTTTCATAGCATGTATAAAATCAACCTTCCATAAACCATATAGGGTCATGACCCACACTATATAAGGCTGCTTATATGGTGGCCGTATGTAGTGTGATAACATGGAAAGATTGAGAGAATTTGAGCTAGATTAAGCAGGTTAGTTAGTGGCGTGCAGGCAGTTTAGTATATATATATATATATACAGTGCAGGCAATGTATTAATATATATACAGTATCTCACAAAAGTGAATACACCCCTCACATTTTTGTAAATATTTTTATTATATCTTTTCATGTGACAATACTGAAGAAATGACACTTTGCTACAATGTAAAGTAGTGAGTGTACAGATTGTATAACAGTGTATATTTGCTTTCCCCTCAAAATAACTCATCAAACAGCCATTAATGTCTAAACTGCTGGCAACAAAAGTGAGTACACCCAGTGGCGGAACTACCAGGGTTGCAGCAGTTGCACTTGCGACCAGGCCCTGGTGTTCTGCCACCGTGGGTGGCCCCAAGACAGCAGGAGCAAAGTTGCCATGCCAACCATCGGTGCCAGCAGATAACAGTGTGAGGTTTCACATCCGGCACTGTACAAATGCAAGCCAGGACAGAGATCCCTACCTTCTCCCCCAGAAGCAGATCAGGCTCCTAAGGGACTTGTTCACTCTTACGAAGCAGAGCTTGTGTTGAAGTAATTGATTCTCCTGCACACTACATGGAACTAATGTTTCCCACCATTTATTTCCGTGAGGGAAGGAGAAGTGGTGCACAACCAGGAAGTTTTCAGTTACCATGCTGGAACGCTTTGCTTCTGCAGAGGGGGAGACTCTGAAGCCAAATGTCGGGGTGCTGGGCCACATTAACAGTGGGAAGTCTTTGCTGGTCGAGACACTGGGCACCACCTCCTCCACTGCTGACTTCCACAAGAACCACCAGAGCCAGAAGAGGGGCATCACCCTGGGCCTGGGCTTCTCCTCCTTCACAATGCCCACCTCCCAACACCTGACACACCAGAGAATGCTGTCTACAGTACACTCTGGTGACTGCCTGAGACATGCCTCCCTCATCAAGATAATAATAGGAGGTGAGTGAACTCTGCTGGTTGAAGGGAGGGAGACACAGGTCAGCATAGTCCAAAAGAGCACCACAGGACCCAGCATGGCCTGATGGAGAACTACAAGCCCCAGCATGCCTTGGCAAAGAACTACAAGTCCCAGCACAACCTGATAAAAATCTACAAGTGCCAGTATACCTTAATTCTAAAGTCGTTCTATATCAGGGCATGATGGCCATTATAGTTCTTTATTAAGGTATATTGGCACTTGTAGTTTTCCATCAGGTCATGCTGGACTTGTAGTTTTCTATCAGGCCATGCTTGGGCTTGTAGATGTTTATAGGACTTATACTAGCATTCCCTGCCAAGGAACTAAAAATCTCAAACGTGTTCCATCATCTGATAGTTTCATGGCTGTCAGTGCCAGCTGAGTTTAGTAAATCCCCGGCTGTTGGGGCACACTGAGACTGGCAATTCCCCACCTATCTAGTCACATAGCAGCACGGAAATGTAGTAAGCGACTGATGGATCACCCTGCTCACTGACTGCCGAGCCCTACTGCTCACTGACTGCCCTGTCCTACCCTACCGTTTACTGACTGCCCTGCCCTGCCATACAGGGTTCACTGACTGCCCTGCCCTGCCATTCAGGGCTCACTGACTGCCCTGCCATTCAGGGCTCACTGACTGCCCTGCCCAGCCCTACCATACCGCTCACTGACTGCCCTGCCTGGCCCTGTCATACCGCTCACTGACTGCTCTGCCATACCGCTCACTGACTGCCCTGCCCTACCATACCGCTCACTGACTGCCCTACCCTACTATACCGCTCACTGACTGCCCTGCCCTACCATAAAGCTTACTGACTGCCCTACCCTACCGCTTACTGACTGCCCTGCCATAACGCTCACTGAATACTCTGCCATACCTCTCACTGACTGCCCTGCCCTGCTGCTCACTGACTGCCCTGCCCTGCCGCTCACTGACTGCCCTGCCTCGCCATACTGCTCACTGACTACTCTGACATACTGCTGCCCTGCCCTACCATAGCGCTCACTCACTAGTCTGACATACTGCTCACCGATTGTCCTGCCCTTCCATGTCATACCGCTCACTGACTACTCTGACATACCACTCACTAATTGCCATGTACTTCCAATTATGCAGGAAGGGGGCCCACTGCCGGACAGAAATAAAGGGCCACAGAATGGGAGTAAAGGGACCCGGGCTTGGAGGGAAGGGCCCCCCAAAACTAATGGAAAGGGCCCTGGGATGGGGGTCAGGAGGAGCCCTTCATGGTTTCTTTCACCTGGGCCCGGAAGGTTCTAGTTACGCCTCTGGGTACACTCCTTAGTGAAAATCTCCAAATTGGGCCCAGATAACCATTTTCCCTCCCCGGAGTCATGTGAATCATTAGTGTTACAAGGATTCAAATGTGAATGAAGAGCAGGTGTTAAATTTGGTGTTATCGCTCTCACTCTCTCATACTGGTCACTGGAAGTTCAACATGGCAGCTCATGGCAAAGAACTCTCTGAAGATCTGAAAAAAGAACTGTTGCTCTACATAAAGATGACCTAGGCTATAAGAAGATTGCCAAGACCCTGAAACTGAGCTGCAGCATAGTGGCCAAGACCATACAGGACAGGACAGGTTCCACTCAGAACAGGCCTCACCATGGTCGACCAAAGAAGTTGAGTGCACATGTTTAGCATCATATCCAGAGGTTGTCTTTGGGAAATAGACATACAGTATCTCACAAAAGTGAGTACACCCCTCACATTTTTGTAAATATTTAAATATATCTTTTCATGTGACAACACTGAAGAAGTGGCACTTTACTACAATGTAACGTAGTGAGTGTACAGCTTGTATAACAGTGTAAATTTGCTATCCCCTCAAAATAACTCAACACACAGCCATTAGGGTCTAAACCGCTGGCAACAAAAGTGAGTACACCCCTAAGTGAAAATGTCCAAATAGGGCTTAATTAGCCATTTTCCCTCCCCGGTGTCATGTGACTCTTTAGTCTTACAAGATCTCAGGTGTGAATGGGGAGCAGGTGGGTTAAATTTGGTGTTATCGCTCTCACTCTCTCATACTGGTCACTGGAAGTTCAACATGGCACCTCATGGCAAAGAACTCTCTGAGAATCTGAAAAAAAGAATTGTTGCTCTACATAAAGATTGCCTAGGCTATAAGAAGATTGCCAAGACCCTGAAACTGAGCTGCAGCATGGTGGCCAACACCATACAGCGGTTTAACAGGACAGATTCCACTCAGCCTCGCCATGGTCAACCAAAGAGGTTGAGTACACGTGCTCAGCGTCATATCCAGAGGTTGTCTTTGGGAAATAGACATATGAGTGCTGCCAGCATTGCTGCAAAGGTTGAAGGGGTGGGGGGCGGGGGTCAGCCTGTCAGTGCTCAGACCATACACCGCACACTGCATCGAATTGGTCTGCATGGCTGTCATCCCAGAAGGAAGCCTCTTCTAAAGATAATGCACAAGAAATCCCGCAAACAGTTTCCTGAAGACAAGCAGACAAAGGACATTGATTACTGCAAAAATGTCCTGTGGTCTGATGAGACCAAGATAAACTTATTTGGTTCAGATGGTGTCAAGCGTGTGTGGCGGCAACCAAGTGAGGAGTACAAAGACAAGTGTGTCTTGCCTACCGTCAGTCATGGTGGTGGGAGTGTCATGGTCTGGAGCTGAATGAGTGCTGCCGACACTGGGGAGCTACAGTTCATTGAGGGAACCATGAATGCTAACATGTACTGTGACATACTGAAGCAGAGCATGATCCCCTC
This sequence comes from Aquarana catesbeiana, assembly GCF_042186555.1. Classification (NCBI taxonomy): domain Eukaryota; kingdom Metazoa; phylum Chordata; class Amphibia; order Anura; family Ranidae; genus Aquarana; species Aquarana catesbeiana. Next base: position 310,957,160 of record NC_133328.1, read on the forward strand.
CCTTCAGAGACTGGGCCGCAGGGCAGTATTCCAACATGATAATGACCCCAAACACACCTCCAAGATGACCACTGCCTTGCTAAAGAAGCTGAGGGTAAAGGTGATGGGCTGGCCAAGCATGTCTCCAGACCTAAACTCTATTGAGCATCTGTGGGGCATCCTCAAATGGAAGGTCGAGGAGCGCAAGGTCTCTAACATCCAGCAAATCAATGATGTTGTCATGGAGGAGTGGAAGAGGACTCCAGTGGCAACCTGTGAAGCTCTGGTGAACTCCATTCCCAAGAGGGTTAAGGCAGTGCTGGAAAATAATGGTGGCCACACAAAATATTGACACTTTGGACCCAATTTGGACTTTTTCACTTAGGGGTGTACTCACTTTTGTTGCCAGCAGTTTAGACATTAATGGCAGTGTGTTGAGTTATTTTTAGGGGACAACAAATTTACACTGTTATACAAGCTGTACACTCACTACTTTACATTGTAGCAAAGTGTAATTTCTTCAGTGTTGTCACATAAAAAGATACAATTAAATATTTACAAAAATGTAAGGGGTGTACTCACTTTTGTGAGATACTGTATGAGTGCTGCCAGCATTGCTGCAGATGTTGAAGGGGTGGGGGGTCAGCCTGTCAGTGCTCAGACCATACACCACACACTGCATCAAATTGGCCTGCATGGCCGTCGTTCCAGAAAGAAGCCTCTTCTAAAGATGGTGCACAAGAAAGCCTGCAAACATTTTGCTGAAGACAAGCAGACTAGGGACATGGATTACTGGAACCATGTCCTGTGGTCTGATGAGACCAACATAAATTTATTTGGTTCAGATGGTGTCAAGCGTGTGTAGCGGCAACCAGGTGAGGAGTACAAAGACAAGTGTGTGTCTTGCCTACAGTGTGTCATGGTCTGGGGCTGCATGAGTGCTGTGTGCACTGGGGAGCTACAGTTCATTGAAGGAACCATCAATGCCAACATGTACTATGACATAGTGAAGCAGAGCATGATCCCCTCCCTTAGGAGACTGGGCCGCAGGGCAGTATTCCAACATAATAACGACCCCAAACACACTTCCAAGACAACCACTGCCTTGCTATAGAAGCTGAAGGTAAAGGTGATGGACTGGCCTAGCATGTCTCCAGACCTAAACCCTATTGAGCATCTGTGGGGCATCCTCAAATGGAAGGTGTGGGAGCGCAAGGTCTCTAACATCCACCAGCTCTGTGATGTCGTCATGGAGGAGTGGAAGAGGACTCCAGTGGCAACCTGTGAAGCTCTGGTGAACTCCACGCCCAAGAGGGTTACGGCATTTCTTCAGTGTTGTCACATGAAAAGATATAATAAAATATTTACAAAAATGTGAGGGGTGTACTCACTTTTGTGAGATACTGTGTGTGTGTATATATATATATATATATATATATATTGCATTCAGCTATTCACTGAGACTACTTATACAGAGCATTCAGTGTAGAATACATATACAGAGCATTCAGTGTAGACTACATATACAGTGCAGGCAGTCTAATATATATATATATATATATATATATATATATATATATATATATATATATATATATATATATATATATATATAAAAGAAAAAAATGGCATTAGGTTCCCCCCCCCCAAAATCCATACCAGGCCCTTTGGATATGGTATAGATTTTAAGGGAAACTCCATGCCAAAATTAAAAAAAAAACAGCGTGGGGTCCCCCCCAAAAGGGGAACTCTATGCCAAAGTAAACAAAAAATTGCCGTGGCCCCCCCAAAATCCATACCAGACCCTTATCCGAGCAAGCAGCCTGGCAGGCCAAGAAAGGGGGGGGTATGAGCGAGTGCCCCCCCGAACCATACCAGGCCGCTTGCCCTCAACATGGGGAGGGTGCTTTGAGGTCCCCCCCAAAGCACCTTGTCCCCATGTTCATGGAGACAAGGGCCTCTTCCCGACAACCCTGGCCATTGGTTGTCGGAGTCTGCAGGTGGGGGGCTTATCGGAATCTGGAAGCCCTCTTTAACAAGCTCCCAGATCCCGCCCCCCCATGTACATTGTACCTCCTACCCATTCACCAAAAAAAGTATCAAAAAGTAAAAACCACAAGACAATTCCTTTATTAAAAAAGAAAAAAAAAGTGTCCCGCAATGTCCATCCATCTTCAATCATGCCGCCTGATGGACCCAAAAAATAGAGGAAAAAAAAGCTCTGCCCCAATGGGAAGCCTCCTGACGACTGCTGTCTCTTGGCTGCGATGGCTGTTATATAGGCAAGGGCGGGGCCACCCGTTGACGTAACTTTTGACGTCATGGCGGGGTCATCTGATTACGCCAGTCCTTGCCTATATAACAGCTGTCAAAGCCAAAAGACAGCAGTCACCGGGAGGCCTCCCATGGAGGCGGAGTTTTTATCGTTTTTTTCTTCTATTTTTCAGGTCCGTCGGGTGGCGTGATTGACGATAGATGTATATTGCTAGACACTTTTTTTTTCCTTTTTTAATAAAGGAATTGTCAAAAACTGTCTATTGTGGTTTTTATTTTTTGACACTTTTTTGATGAATAGGTATCGGGTACAATGTATAGGATACCCATTCAAATAGGGGGGGGCGGGATAGGGGGGCCCCCTTGTTAAAGGAGACTTCCAGATTCCGATAAGCCCCACCCGCAGACCCCGACAACCAATGGCCAAGGTTGTCTGTCCCCATCAACATAGAGACAAGGTGCTTTGGGGGGGACGGTGCTTTGTTGAGGGCAGCAGCCTGGTATGGTTCAGGAAGTGGGGCACTCGCTTCCTCCGATTTGAATGTACATGCCCTAAAATTAAACCTGGGAGTGTGCACTTTCAGCCTATATCCATTATACGCTATATCCATTGTACGCTCGCCCCCCCATTCCTGGCCTGCCAGACTGCTTGCTCCGATAAGGGTCTGGTATGGATTTTTAAAAAAAATTTTGGCATGGAGTTCCCCTTAAAATCAATGCCAGACCCAAAGGGCCTGGTATGGATTTTGGGGGGGACCCTTCACTATTTTTTTTTTTCATTTTTGCCATGGAGTTCCCCTTAAAATCCATACCAGACCCAAAGGGCACACATTACAGCCGCAAGCAAGTATAAATTACATTTTTTCCTTTAGAAATTTCATTTTGCTGTGGCACTGTTCTACACATTGCACAGATGTGCCACTTTACAGGCACTCTAAGGGGAACCCCTGGGCACAATATTTAAAGGAATATTTTATGTTTATTGTTTCACTTTGAGCATTATTAACCACTTCAGCCCCGGAAGAATTTACCCCCTTCCTGACCAGAGCACTTTTTGCGATTCGGCACTGCGTCGCTTTAACTGACAATTGCGCGGTCATGCAATGTGGCTCCCAAACAAAATTGACGTACTTTTTTCCCACAAATAGAGCTTTCTTTTGGTGGTATTTGATCACCCCTGCGCTTTTTTATTTTTTGCGCTATAAACAAAAAAAGAGCGACAATTTTGAAAAAAAGCATTATTTTTTACTTTTTGCTATAATAAATATACCCCAAAAATATATAAAAAAAACTATTTTTTTCCTCAGTTTAGACTGATACGTATTCTTCTACATATTTTTGGTAAAAAAATCGCAATAAGCGATTATTGATCGGTTTGTGCAAAAGTTATAGCTTTTACAAAATAGGGGATAGTTTTATGGCATTTTTATTAATAATTTTTTTTTTTTTTAAATGGCGGCGATCAGCGATTTTTTTTGTGACTGCGACATTATGGCGGACACATCTTGACACATTTTTGGGACCATTGTCATTTATACAGCAATCAGTGCTATACAAATGCATTGATTCCTGTGTAAATGACACTGGCAATGAAGGGGTTAACCACTAAGTGGCAGTGTAGGGGTTAAGTGTGTCCTAGGGGTGTGTTTCTAACTGAGAGGGGCATGGCTGTGTGTGACATGTGACTGATCTCTGCTCCGATGACAGGAAGCAGAGATCCAGTGACACTGTCACTAGGCAGAACGGGGAGATGCTGGTTTACATCAGCATCTCCCCATTCTTGCTCCCCGTGAGGCGATCGTGGGTATCCCCGCGGTGATCGAGTCCGCGGAACCCGCGACCCGACTCACGGAGCTTGCCGCACGCGCGCCCGCTGGCCGCCTCTTAAAGGGGAACATACAGGTACGTGGTTTTGCCTGTACGAGCCCTTCTGCCGCAGTATATCTGCGTGAGGCGGTCGGCAAGCGATTAAAATCACTGCTCCTCAGAAAAACGGTAGTTTTAAAAACTTTATTTTTGCATTGATACATGTCCCCTAGGGCAGTACACGGGTCCCCATACACTTTTATGGCAATAAAATAAGCCTTTAAAATGATCACTTTTGATTTTTCATGTTCGTGTCCCATTTTAATAGGGTTTGCATGTTCGCTCAAACTTTTTGCCTGTTTACATGTTCTGGTGCAAACCAAACCAGGGGGTGTTTCGGCTCATCCCTAATTCACATTACTATTTTTCTTTATTTTGGATTTATACATGTGTCCAGCGTGTGTTTAGGAATTTTGGATTGGTGTTGCCATAAGTGCAGAGCCCCACTTCTTCATATTGCACTTTGATCCTTGTTTTGCTAGGTAAATAATTCCCTATAGTGAAAAAAACAATTTAACAAAGTTGGCTTTGCAGCCAAGCTAAAAAATCAGCTTGAGAAATTCTTCTGTTTAGCAATTTGGCAAATAAACTGGACTGTGACCCTAGTTACCACTGTGAAAGCAGAACTTTGTTCTAACATTTGTGAGCATACTGGGGGACATTTACTAAAACTGGTGCACACAGAATCTAGTGCAGTTTTGCATAGTAACCAATCAGCTTCTTTAATTAAGCCTTGCCAATAAAACCTAGAAGCTGATTGGTTACTGTGCACAGCTGCACAAGATTCAGTGTGCACAAGTTTTAGTAAATCTCCCCCACCATGTGTGTTCAGTAATAAAGTAATCTTACCACCCCTTCCCTCACCACTGAGCTGTGCATGCAGTGTACTTGGGACCAAATCCAGGTATTCCATGTGAAGAGAAGGCTGGAGAGCAGATTTTTGGAAATTGATCACCCGAGCCAAAAGCCTGGAACATTTCAATTGTGGTGTGTACATTTGCATAGAGCTGAAAGAGGGATGAGTCCTTTGAAGAAGGGCATCTGGATAAACTGTGACCTGGATGCTCCGAGTTCTTAGATGGCCAAGAAGAGGTGCAAGGACTTTTGTATATACTCTGGGAGCAGAAGACAGGCAAAGGTCAGTGCGACAAACTGAAAATGACTGCCTGGCACTGAAAAGTTCAGAAATTCCCCTTGTTTCAGAGAAGCAATAACTGACCTTCCAGATTCTATTCCAAAAGGCTGTGCAATAAACTGGAAATGACTGTTTGTCACTGCAAAGTGTAGATAACACTGATGAGGTGGACAAATAAGAGAATGCGCATAAGCATTTGGATGTCTAAGAGAGGTAATCATTGACCTTGCAAATTTCATTCAAAATTTTGTAATTTGAAGGCATTTGTTGAGATGAATACCTTCATTGAGTTTGGTACCATGAACAGGCTTGAACAGAATCCTTTGAATCTGTCTTGTGGAGGCACTGCTACTTCCTGGGACAAGAAATGGTTCAGGGCAATCTGCAAATCTAACTGTCCTTGGGCAGTTTTTGGTTAATTTGAGAGAAGAAAATGGTGAGCGGAAAAAGTTTTGAACTCTATTTTGTACCCATCTGAAAGGCTTCTGAGGAGGGTGGTTTTGGGATATTCTGCTATGGGAGTAAAACCTTCCCTCTCATGACATCTTAGATTAATTGGTCGAGGTTCTGCCCAAAAAGACATCTGCCTTGAAAGAGCATACATATGAGGTACTTTTTTGCAGGCAGGCAGGCAGGCTTTGAGCCACAGGATTTTGCCCAAGTGAATAGAGATTAGAGCCATTCTGGGAATTTGTCTTATGACATGTTCTAGGGCATCCACACAAAAGATCAGAGCAGAAAGTAATTGCTGTAACTGCTACGTCAAAGCAAGGTCCAGGAATACAGGATACTCTTGGTTGTTGTTGCTCTATTCCAGTTAGCTGCAGTTTGACATGCTGAAAGGGTAGCAAGAGCTGGTTGTGGGGCTAGGCCCGCCAGAATAAAGAGAGCTTTCAGACGCATCTTAAAGCAGTCGTAAAGTCCACTTTTTATCTTGTACCTACAGGTAAGCCTATAATAAGGCTTACCTGTAGGTACAGTAAATATGTCATAAACATGCACCGCTTAGGAGATATTTACAGTGTAGCAGCCAGTGACGTCACCAGTACATGCGCACTGCACTCTTAATGGACGTCATGTCATCGATTAAGAGAGCTTTCCTGTTACTGTGACACCCAGGAACATGTGCGGGAGGGACTTCATCATGGCTCAGCCATTCAAACAGCCGGACCCCACGAACGCAGAAGAAAGGCGGGTGCAAGGATCCATTTTTTGGTTAAAGTGATTGTAAAGCTTTTTTTTTTTTAAATAACAAACATGTCATACCTCCACTGTGCAGTTCATTTTGCACAGAGTGGCCCCGATCCTCTACTTCTGGGGTCCCCGCTGGCAGCTCCTCCCCGAATCGTAAAACCCTGAGCTGAGACAACGGGCAGAGTGAAAGAGCACATCTCCAGCGTGGGAATTACGGGGGTCAGGTGAATAAAACGGGGGGCTGGTCAGTGACACAAATTTTTTCACCTTAAAGCATAGGATGCATTAAGGTGAAAAAACACAAGATTTTACAACCCCTTTAAGTCTGTCATAATGTGCTAGTATGCAGGGCTTGACATCATGGGCGTCCGCAGGTAGGGACAAGGGGGGTCACGTGCCTCCTCTGGAATCAGGGATCGGATCGGCACATTCAGCACAGTGGCATCTCTATGGGGGTGTGGGCAGCCAGCGGGGTGACACCATCAAGGCGCCGTCAAGCCCCCCATCAGTGTAGTGTGACTGTGGGCTCTTTTCCCTGCTCAGTCCAGCAGAGAACTTGGCAGCGCTGTGTCAGGAGAAAGGCGAGCTGCGGGATGTCAGAGGTTCCCCCCACTCACCCCCCTTTCTCCTGTCAGGGAGAAGAGACGGCGGCCCGATCCGTTCCTTCTCCATTGGCCATAACTGAGGGACAATCAAAGGACACTAGGAGAGGAGAGCATCATGGGACACGTAGTCCCGAAGATTGGCGGCCCCATTTTTCACAGGAAGGAGGCTACAGCTCGATCAAGAGAGAGATTGAAAGTCTGCAGCCTGGAAAAAAGTTGAGGCAGTGAGTGCTACAGGACAAAGAAAGAGGCGTGTGCTGGGCGGAAGCCAGAGAGAGAGCCACACTACCCAGCGCCACCAGAGAGAGCCACGCTATCTAGCGCCAGAGAAAGAGGGTCATGCTACCCAGCGCCACAGTACCCAGCACCACCAGAGAGAGAGCCACACTACCCAGCACCAGAGAGAGCCACACTACCCAGTGTGACCAGAGAGAGAGCGCCACGCTACCCAGCGCCACCAGAGAGAGAGAGAGAGAGAGAGAGATCCATGCTACCCAGCACCACCAGAGAGAGAGACATGCTACCCAGCACCACCAGAGAGAGTCACGCTACCCAGCGCCACCAGAGAGAGAGCCACGCTACCCAGCGCCACCAGAGAGAGAGCCACGCTACCCAGCACCACCAGAGAGAGAGCCACACTACCCAGCACCAGAGAGAGAGCCACACTACCCAGCACCAGAGAGCCACACTACCCAGTGTGACCAGAGAGAGAGCCATGCTACCCAGGGCCACCAGAGAGAGAGAGAGAGACATGCTACCCAGCACCACCAGAGAGAGAGAGACACCCTACCCAGCACCACCAGAGAGAGAGAGCCACGCTACCCAGCACCACCAGAGAGAGCCATGCTACCCAGCGCCACCAGAGAGAGAGCCATGCTACCCAGCACCAGAGAGAGAGCCACGCTACCAACACCAGAGAGAGAGCCACGCTGCCCAGTGCCATCAGAGAGAGAGCCACGCTGCCCAGTGCCACCAGAGAGAGAGCCACGCTACCTAGCGACAGAGAGAGAGCCACGCTACCCAGCGCCACCAGAGAGAGACACACTACCCAGCGCCACCAGAGAGAGCCACGCTGCCCAGTGCCACCAGAGAGAGAAAGACTGAGCCACTGTCAGGGTACAGACATGCTACATTACTGACTAAAATCGTCCCCAGTTATACCAGAGTGAGTGATGGTCCAGCAGGAGGGATCACTGCTGTAGTTTTGCTGGGTCTGGTAAGAGGGCCTGTCCGCCATTATCCATTACTTATCCTAGGGACTGTACTAGGCCTGCTGTCTCTGACCATGACAATGTGATAATGACATTTTCGAAAAGGGACGGCACATGGGTGACCCTAAAATGATGCCCCCCCAATAAAAGTTCTGCGGACGCCCTTGCTTGACATTAACCTGTGGGGGGACCTTTTTTTTAAAATGCAGTTTACTACGGCTTTAAACTTTCTATCTGCAGAATCCTTGAATAAAGGGACAACTTAATTTGGTACAGTAAGATGTTTGTTTAAGACAAGAGACTGCAGGATCAACTAAAGGAACAGACGGAACTATTTTTTTAGTGAACTCTTATTCCACTGGATAGAGTTTAGCAAAGATTTTTGGAGGAGTGAAAATCTTCACCATAGATTGCCCGTTCTATTTGTTTATGAATGGGGAATGTCATTTGCTCACCGCAGCAGTGAGCTTATCAACATTAGCAAGCATGTTGTGTAAAACACCTTCTTCAGGTTTGAAAGGGTAAAAAAATCTTTCAAAGCCTGCTCTAATACTGTTTCTATATGGGGAGCATGGCATGAACAGAAACGCTGACTGAGCGTGCTGCTCTGTGATCCTTGGGCTCCAGAAAGATAGGTAGCAGTGTTCAGCGGGCTCTTGACCAGTTACAGCATGTCCACACGCTGCCGCACAGCTGCACTCCCACTCGGCGGCGGGGGAAAGAGCCAGGCGAACGGGCTTAGAGCTTACCTTGTGGCGTAGAGCGTGGATCCAGAGAGTGCAAGTGGGAGAATTGCGGCCCAGGAGGGAAGGAGGTTTGGCTCCCCTGACCTGAAGGGAGAACAGGGGAGGACCGGACGTGATCCCCCTGCACTGGGTCGAGGAGCGACAGGCTTGGAAAGGGGAGTTGCAGTATGCCTAAACCCGGGGCAGAGTTGCATGGACCTGGAAAGAAACCCCTTGGGAAAAGGGAGAGACCCTGTGGCTCATGTGGGTTAAGTTGTGGACCCAGAGGGCGAGCATGCTGGAGGGGATCCGAACCCTCAGGAGGTGGAGGGAATCCCAAGAGGGATGGCTGAACCCTTGGAAGGTGAAAGCTTTGGTACTACAAAGCCCAGCAGTGAATCTGCAAAAATCAGCAAAGGACTTGTGATGAATCCAGAGACAGCCTCTACAGGGCAGGTGCAGTATGTTAACCCTTTGTATTGTGACCTTAATAATGAACCAAGTCCATCTCAACCAGTTAATGGTGGACTGGGATTTAAAAGCACTTCCCACAAAGAAAGATATCCAACTACTTATAACTGCCATTGAATTATCCTGCAAGCGGGCTGTGGAGGGGTTAAGAGAGGATATAGGGGCACTGAGACATAGAGTGGAGGAAATGGAGATGGGCCAGGATGATATTAGACAATTAGTGGCTGATATCCAAGATATGACAAAATATCATGAGGAAGTGTTAAATTCTCTCTTGGATCAGATGGGCAATGAAAAAATAGAGATCGTAGGCAAAATATACATATAATGGGGCCTGCCTGAAATGAAACAGCATCTTGCATTGCTTCCAAAGGTGATCAGCTTGTTACAGTCAATTCTGGGGCCATCCGCACTGGATAAGAGTGAAATAGACAGAGTCCATCGTGCCCTTACCCCTACCCCCCAAAATGCAGAAAGACCAAGAGATGTCATTTGTAAATTACATAGATATCCAGTGAAAGAAGCCATCATGAAAGCAGTCCGCAATAAACCTACGGTTGAATTTGAAGGTGCACATTCTTCTTGCAACGAAGAATGATTAAACCCTTGTTGGAAGTTTTACGAGCAGCTGAGATTAAATATCGTTGGGGATATCTCTTCAAGGTTATAGCAACATGGAATGGGAAAACAGCAACACTCAAAACTAAAGATGATTTGCAACACTTCACAGAGGTGCTGGAGCTCTTTTTGGAGGACTTTCCGGATTGGAGACTGAATAATTGTAAACCATCACTACAACGACCAGAACGATGGCAACAAGTGCCAGTTAAAGGTCGATGGAAGATTGATGCGGAGAGACAGCACTATAATTTGGTCTTAGAAGAACATGCCTGAGTAGGGAGATAAAGTTAAAAAGGTTAAAAGGGAAGGAGCAGATTGCCTAGAATTGATGGGGGGGATATTCTTTAGGTGGGGAGGATGCTGTTTTGCTTTCTTTCCCTCTGTCCCCCCCCCCTTTTTTTTCTCTCCCTTCTTCCCCCCCAAAAAATATTTCTTCTTTTTTTCTTTTCTTACTCCTTCGTTGGGGATATTGGAGGCAATGTGCTGAAATACTGCTAAATAAGAATGTTATAAGAATATAAATGGAAGCCCGAGGTTCACGAGGTACTGGGTTCATGTTTTTATCCATCTTTCCCCCATTAGGCCCTGAGATAAGGGACTATGTTTTCTGCCAAGAGGCGGAAAGGGGGGGACTCCGTGCACAGGTGGTGCACCTCTGCACAGACTCATCCTCCCTTTAGGAGGATGTGCCATAGTCAGTGGCATAGTAGGTTATGGGTTTTAGATGGTTTTGTGTGGGTTTGTTTTTTTTCTTCTCACCAGATGCATCCAAGGCGAGAGAGTGCAGAAGGCTGGGAACAGACACTGATCAGGCACAGCAGCATAGTAAGAGATTCATGGAAGTATTGAGAGAATGACAGGTAGAATGAAGATTGTATCGTATAATGTGAGAGGGCTCTGCTCGATTGATAAGAGGGGCCTTCTCTGGCATGAACTGCGTCACATGAAGGCAGATATAGTATTTCTGCAGGAAACTTATTTCATGGCAGGGTTGACCCCTCGTATGCCTCTTTTTCCATATAATCAATGGTTCCATGCACCTTCACCCACCCCTAGGGCCAGAGGAGTTACAATAGCTATTCATAAACAGTGCCACTTAGTATCAACAGAAGTACGAGCAGACCCAGAAGGCCACTTTCTTTTTGTTAGGGCAAGATCCAGGGTCAGTGGTATACCCTCGCTACGATATATGCCCCCAATAACCATACCGTTAAATTACTTTTTTTATAATTACTTTTTCTTTATTGAGACACATTCCAACATACAACATAAAAAATACACATTACACAATATATCTATATAAATCTTTTCATTAACATACACCACACTAACCCCACCACCCCGATAAAACATACCGGGTCCTTGATCATGTCCTCTTCAAAAGAGAGAAAGAAAAGAGAAAAAAAAAAAAGCCCACCCACTTACCTACCCATAACCAAAACTCAATTTGTGCAAAACATTATTCAAAGTATAATTAAGAAGGGGGCTTTACAGCGCCCTATTACATGTGTCAAACAACCAACAATACAATAAAAAAATAAAAAATAATAACAAATTAAAATAAATATTAAAAAAAAAAGTGTATAATTTCAAATTACTATTTTCGTGTCCTATTATGTTTAGTGTTATAATTCAGTATAATCTCACTCTACTATTTCATTTTTATACCTCTCCACCTTTCATTTCAATCTACCCTTCCTTGTGTGATTCCATTACGTATTGCCCATCCCGTGCCTAATTTACTATTATAACTTATCCTCTTCCTTTAATGACCTCAATCATCTCTCCACTGTGCCTCCCAGAGGAGGAAAAAAGAAACAAAAAAACCCCCACCTCCTCCCAATTTCCCCCCACCAGATGCATCCCACAGACTATCTATTCCATAACACAGCATTGCCCCCAAAAGGGTTTAACTGCTTCAGCCCTGGAAGATTTAACCCCCTTCCTGACCAGAGCACTTTTTGCGATTCGGCACTGCGTCGCTTTAACCACTTCAGCCCCGGACCATTTGGCTGGCCAAAGACCAGAGGACTTTTTACAATTTGGCACTGCGCTGTTTTAACTGGTAATTGCGTGGTCATGCAATGTTGTACCCATACGAAATTTGCGTCCTTTTTTTCCCACAAATAGAGCTTTCTTTTGATGGCATTTGATTGCCTCTGCGATTTTTATTTTTTGCGATATAAACGGAAAAAGACAGAAAATTTTGAAAAAATTGATATTTTCTACTTTTTGTTATAAGAAAAATCCAATAAACTCAATTTTAGTCATACATTTAGGCCAAAATGTATTCAGCCACATGTCTTTGGTAAAAAAAATGTCAATAAGCGTATATTTATTGGTTTGCGCAAAAGTTATAGCGTCTACAAACTAGGGTACACTTTCTGGAATTTACGCAGCTTTTAGTTTATGACCGCCTATCTCATTTCTTGAGGTGCTAAAATGGCAGGGCAATACAAACCCCCCCAAATGACCCCATTTTGGAAAGTAGACACCCTAAGGAAATTGCTAAGATGCATGTTGAGCCCATTGAATATTTTATTTTTTGTTTGTCCTAAGTGATTGAAAAGTTGTCACTAAATGATATATTGCTCACACATGCCATGGTTATATGTGGAATTGCACCCCAAAATACATTTTGCTGCTTCTCCTGAGTACGGGGATACCACATGTGTGGGACTTTTTGGGAGCCTAGCCACGTACGGGGCCCCGAAAACCAAGCCCCACCTTCAGGATTTCTAAGGGCATACATTTTTTATTTCACTCCTCACTACCTATCACAGTTTTGAAGGCCATAAAATGCCAAGATGACACAAAACTCAGCCAAATGACCCCATTTTCGAAAGTAGACACCCCAAGCTATTTACTGAGAGGCATGTTGAGTCCATGGCATATTTTATATTTTGCCACAAGTTGCGGGAAAATGACAAACTTTTTTTTTGCACAAAGTTGTCACTAAATGATGTATTGCTCACACATGCCATGGGCATATGTGAAATTACACCCGAAAATACATTCTGCTGCTTCTCCCGAGTACAAGGATACCACATGTGTGGGACTTTTTGGGAGCCTAACTGCGTATGGGGCCCCAAAACCAAGCACCACCTTCAGGATTTCTAAGGGCGTAAATTTTTGATTTCACTCCTCACTACCTATCACAGTTTCGAAGGCCATAAAATGCCAAGATAGAACAAACCACCCCAAAAGAATCCCTTTTTGGAAAGTAGACACCGAAAGCTATTTCCCATGGCATGTTTGAGCAATATATCATTTAGTGACAACTTTGTGCAAAAAAAAAAAAATTGTCTTTTTCCCGCAACTTGTGTCAAAATATAAAATATTCCATGGACTCGACATGCCTCTCAGCAAATAGCTTGGGGTGTCTACTTTCCAAAATGGGGTCATTTGGGGGGGGGGTTTGAACTGTCCTGGCATTTTATGCACAACATTTAGAAGCTTATGTCACACATCACCCACTCTTCTAACCACTTGAAGACAAAGCCCTTTCTGACACTTTTTGTTTACATGAAAAAATATTTTTTTTTTGCAAGAAAACTACTTTGAACCCCCAAACATTATATATTTCTTTAAAGCAAAGGCCCTACAGATTAAAATGGTGGGTGTTTCATTTTTTCTTTTCACACAGTATTTGCGCAACGATTTTTCAAACGCATTTTTTTGGAAAAAACACAAGTTTTTTCATTTTAATGCAATAAAACACACTATATTGCCCAAATGTTTGATGAAATAAAAAAGATGATCTTAGGCCGAGTACATGAATACCAAACACAACATGCTTTAAAAGTGTGCACAAACGTGCAGAGGCGACAAACTACATTTTTAAAAGCCTTTAAACTCCTTTACAGGTTACCACTTTAGATTTACGGAGGAGGTCTACTGCTAAAATGACTGCCCTCGATCTGACCTTCGCGGTGATACCTCACATGCATGGTGCAATTGCTGGTTACAAATGACACCAGACTGGCGCTTGCATTTGCCTTTGCGCGAGATCAGGGGGGGCGGGGTGCTTTTTTTTTTCTAATTATTTATTTTGCTTTTTTATTTTATTTTTAAACTGTTCCTTTCATTTATATATTTTTTATCATTTTTATTGTTATCTCAGGGAATGTAAATATCCCCTATGATAGCAATAGGTAGTGACAGGTACTCTTTTTTGAAAAAAATTTGGGTCTATTAGACCCTAGATCTCTCCTCTGCCCTCAAAGCATCTGACCACACCAAGATCGGTGTGATAAAATGCTTTCCCAATTTCCCAATGGCGCTGTTTATATCTGGCGAAATCTAAGTCATGAAATGCTCGTAGCTTCCGGTTTCTTAGGCCATAGAGATGATTGGAGCCATTCTGGTCTCTGATCAGCTCTATGGTCAGCTGGCAGAACCACCGGTTGCATTCTCAGGTTCCCTGTTGGGACAGGAGAGCCAGAGAAAACCATGGAAGACGGTGGGGGGGATTCCCTCCCACTGCTTGTAGAAGCAGTCTAGAGGCTAATTAGCCACTAGGATTGCTTTTACATGAAAGCCGACCGCTGGCTGAAAAGAATGATACCAAGATGATACCTAAACCTGTAGGCATCATTCTGGTATAACCACTCAAAGTCCCAGCAACATACCAGTACGTTGCTGGTCCTTGTTGGGCATACATTGTAATCTTTTTTTTCATGCAGCCTGTGGGCTGCATGAAAAAAAGAGATTGATCGGTGGGTATGCCCACCATTAAAATACCACCCTTCATCCACCCACTTCTAATGATGGGCATACATGCACCATTTATATATGCCAAAGCATGGGGGCATCCGCCCCAAAAGTTAGGAGCAAATCACTCCTCCACCCCTGCTGCCCCCATGCTTCGGCATATATGCTCTTTTTTTAACTGTGGTGGTAAAATCAACCCTGACAGTGCTGGAGTCATGGCTTTATATATCGTGGGAGCAAACGCTGTTGCTGTCAAGATAAATAAATCCGCGCTGCAGCCGAATGGCGTACCTGCTAAGCAAATGATGGTTAACAATAAAACAAAGGAACATTACAGTATAACAGTAAGACATACCATACCTGCAAAGCAAATACAAAAAAAAAAAATAGTAAAAAATAAAACATTTTTTAACGCAACCTGTGCCTAAAATATATATGCCGAAGCATGGAGGCATCCGCCCCAAAAGTTAGGAGCAAATCACTCCTCCACCCCTGCTGCCCCCATGCTTCGGCATATATGCTCTTTTTTTTAACTGTGGTGGTGAAATTGCCTCCGATAGCGTTGGAGTCATGGCTTTATGTATCGTGGGAGCAAATGCTGTTGCTGTCAAGATAAATAAATCCACGTTGTAGCTGAATGGCGTACCTGAGTTGTTGGGCTCGATGGGCCTGTCTTTGTCTTCTTGGTAGCAGCTAGGGATGAGCTTCGAGTTCGAGTCGAACTCATGTTCGACTCAAACATTGGCTGTTCGCCAGTTCGCCGAACAGTGAACAATTTGGGGTGTTCGTGGCAAATTCGAAAGCCACAGAACACCCTTTAAAAGTCTATGGGAGAAATGAAAAGTGCTAATTTAAAGGCTTATATACATGATATTGCCATAAAAAGTGTTTGGAGACCTGGGTCCTGCCCCAGGGGACATGTATCAATTCAAAAAGAAGTTTTAAAAACAGCCGTTTTTTCAGCAGCATTGATTTTAACAATGCTTAAACTGAAACAATAAAAGTGTAATATTCCTTTAAATTTCGTACCAGGGGGGTATCTATAGCATGCCTGTAAAGGGGCGCATGTTTCCCGTGTTTAGAACAGTCTGACAGCACAATGATATTTCAAAGGAAAAAAAGTCATTTAAAACTACTTGCGGCTATAATTAATTGTCGGTCCGACAATACACATAAAAGTTCATTCATAAAAATGGCATGGGATTTCCCTACATGGGGACCCCGAAACAAAAAATGACTTCTTCTCCATCTTCTTCTTCTTCGTCCGCTCTTCTCGTCCCGCATCTTCCTCCAGGCTTCTCCTCCACTCTGTCTGCACGATCCGCCTCAGTGGGAGTCTTCAGCCGCGTGACGCTTCGCTTCTTCTGACACTTCTTATATAATGGAGGGCGGGGTCACCTCTGACGCACGGGGAATTCATGGGACTTCCCTGAGGCTTTCCCCGTGTTTCAGAGGGGGGCGGGGTCACCAGGTTGCATGCTCGGATAAGGGTCTGGTATGGATTTTGGAGGGGACCCCACGCCATTTTTATTTTTAATTTTGCCATGGGGTTCCCCTTAATAACCATACCAGCCCTGAAGGGCCTGGTATGAAATTTAGGGGGACCCTCACGCCATTTTTAAAAAAATTTGGGCATTTTTTTATTTTGGTTCGGGGTTCCCCTGTGGGGAAATCCCATGCAGTTTTTATCAACTTTTATGTGTATTATCGGACCGACAATTCATTAATAGCCACGAGTAGTTTTAAATGACTTTTTTTCCTTTGAAATGTCATTTTGCTGTCAGACTGTTCTAAGCACAAGAAACATGCTCCCCTTTACAGGCATATAGACACCCCACAGGTACGAAATTTAAAGGAATATTATACTTTTATTGTTTTACTTTAAGCATTATTAAAATCACTGTTCCCGAAAAAATTGCCTTTTTTAAAAATCCTTTTTGCATTGATACATGTCCCCCTGGGGCAGGACCCAGGTCCCCAAACACTTTTTATGACAATAACTTGCATATAAGCCTTTAAAATGAGCACTTTTGATTATTCATGTTCGTGTCCCATAGACTTTAATCGTGTTCGCGTGTTCGAAATAATTTTTTGCCTGTTCGTAAGTTCTGCTGCGAACCGAAACGGGGGGGGGTGTTCAGCTCATCCCTAGTGGCAGCGGGACACTACTTGTGCTTGCTACCTCGCCAGCTTGAACTGCACTTATGGGACGTGCCACATCACCAAGTGTTACTGCAGTGCTGGATGTACAACCAGGGTGTACTAGGCTGCTGGTGCTTGCCAGTTCACTAGAAGGAATAGCAGCTCTGGTACTTCTCTTCTGCATATGAGAGCCCTGCGGTTCTTGCACCTCAACAGCAGAAGAAGATTGGGGTCTGGTACACCTGACCTTGGCAGGAACCACAACTCTGTCGTCAGAGCTATCTGTCACGAAGCCGCTGCTGTCTACAGGTTTGTATTCTAAACCTGAATCTGACAGATGAGTGACTTCCTCTTCACATCCTGTCATGCTCAGAAACGTGTAGGCCTCTACACTACTGTACCTTCGATTTGCCATTTTGGGCTCTAAATTTAGTGGTACAGTAGTGAGACTCACAGGTAAAAAAGCTCCTGACTGTCAGCAACTGTATCAAAACGCTACCAAAAAAACTGTTAGCAATTGCAGGGATCAGGCCTGACTCTGTGAATGCTGCAGTTATGTGTTTAGTGTTTTGTAAGTGACAGTGATTGAGCGATACTGAACTTGGGTGGGCTAGGCTGGGCGGAGGGGCAAAACACAGGTGCTAGCAGGTATCTGGGCTGATCCCACTAACACTGCGTTTTTGGGAACTCTAAACTGCTGGGGGCGTTAGTATAGATCTGATCAGATCAGATATTGATCCGTTCAGATACTATACCACTAAGGGAGGTGTATGCTGCGTGCTTGGGTGTTAGTGGTACTGGCACTAACCTGCCGCTGCCTGGGGCGACGCAGACCCTATCTGACCCTAAAATCTAACTGATATCACCCGCCGGGCTATCAGGGGGTTAAACCTTTATTAGGTAATAAACGGCGGGTGCCCTGACACTATAAAAAACAAACTAACTAACCAGCGTCATCCGTAACAGTTATACAGTGATCACTGGTGAAAGGGTTAACTAGGGGGCAATCAGGGGGTTTAAAACCTTTACTAGGTAGTATGTGGGGAGTACCTGATGCCATAAAAACCTGACGCTGAACCTAAATACTTACCTGGCTAACTATCGTCACCTGTGACACTAATACAGCGATCAGAAAAAAGATTGCTTAGTGACACTAGCGACAGGGGTTAACTGGGGGTGATCAAGGGGTTAAACCTTTATTAGGGGGGGTTAGGGGGGTACCCTAGACCTAAAGGGCCCTACCACTTATAACAGTCACAAATTACACCAATGCAGTAATCAGTAAAAAAACCAAAAAAAAACGGCTATTGGTGTCACTGTGACAGGGGGTGCAGGGGGGTGATCGGGGGGTGATTGGGGGGTGAATAGTGTACCTGCGTTTTCTACTGTAATGTGTAGTGTTGGTGCAAACTTACTTGCTGTCTTCTCTCCTCGGAAGCCAGAACGAAAAGGCTTCACGAGGAGCGATGACATCACTTCCTCCGCTTCTGTTTACAGTTCAGAAGCAGAGGAAGCTTGTCATTTGCCAGGAGCGATCAAGAGGGGGTGGCCATGAATCAGTGGCCTTCCCCTCAGCACGGATCGCCCCTGGACCTAATCTGACCGCCGCAGGCACAGGGGGGGGGTTTGATCGGACCCCCTGCCCGCGGGCAGGCAGGGACGTACAGGTAAGCCCTTATGCCTGCCCGTGCCATTGTGCCGACGCACATCGGCGTGCGGCGGTTAGCAACTGGTTAACTGACAATTGCGCGGTCATGCGACATTGCACCCAAACAAAATTGATTTCCTTTTTTCCCACGAATAGAGCTTACTTTTGGTGGTATTTGATCACCTCTGTGGTTTTTATTTTTTGCGCTATAAACAAAAAAAGAGCGACAATTTTGAAAAAAATGCAATATTTTTTACTTTTTGCTATATAAAATGTCCCCCAAAAATATATAAAAAAAACAATATTTTTCCTTAGTTTAGGCTGATATGTATTCTTCTACATATTTTTGGTAAAAAAAAATCACAATAAGCAGAAATTGATTGGTTTGCGCAAAAGTTATAGCGTCTACAAAATAGGGGATATTTTTATGGCATTTTTATTCTAAATTTTTTTTTTTGCTAGTCATTCTGTGATTTTTATCAGGACTGCGGCATTATGGCGGATACGTCGGACAATTTTGACACATTTTTGGGACCATTAGCATTTATACAGCCATCAGTGATATAAAAATGCATTGATTACTGTAAAAATTTCACTGGTAGGGAAGGGGTTAACACTAGGGGACGATCAAGAGGTTAGTTGTGTTCCCTAGTGTGTGTTCTAACTGCAGGGGGAGTGGACTGTGTAGGGGAAGGGATAGATCGCTGTTCATACTCTGTATGAAAAGACGATCTGTCTCTTCTCCCCTCAGAGAACTGGAAACTGTGTGTTTACACACATAGATCCTGGTTCTCCATGTGCCTCGAGCGATCGTGGGAGCCCGGTGGTGATCGCGACCACCGGGCACTCGCATCGGCTCCATGGGCGAGCAGGGGGCGCCCCTAGTGGACAAATAAGGAAGTAACGTAATATGACGGCGATTCGTGCAGCCGAGCCATGTCAGCGCAGTACAACTGCGGCTGCTGGTCAGCAAGTGGTTAATCTACCTCTATTTCTGAGGAGTAATACAGCCATCCTGCCCATGTATCTTTAAATTTATTCTGTTGGTCTTTAACCGTATGTATCCATCTCTCTGCTTCCATTATTTTTTCTACCTCCCTTTTCCAATCCATTATAGTGGGACATGCAGACTGTTTCCAAAATCTAGGTATCAATATTTTGGCTGCATTTAGCAAATGGGGAGTAACGCTTCTTTTATCAAACAGATGATGGCATCCCATGAAAAAGAAAATGTAATGGAGAGAATTCTATAGGTCTAATGCCGCGTACACACAAGCGGACTTTATGGCAGGCTTGGTCTGACGATCTTTCCAACGGACTTTGTAGCGTAGGTGCGCCGGACTTACAAACGGACGGACTTGGACACACACGATCACTCCAAAAGTCCGATGGTTTTGAACGTGGTGACGTACAGCGCGTACGACTAGAAAAAGGAAGTTCAAGCCCCATTACGCCACCCTTTGGGCTCCTTCTGCTAATCTCGTGTTTACCGCGTCTTAGTAGAAGTTTGGTTAGAGACGATTCGCGCTTTTCAGACTTCAGCTTGTTTCGATCATTTTCTGCGGTTCAGTTTGTGCTTGTGAGGTTTGTATCTGGTTTTCAGTGCATGTTGGTCAGTTCCTAACCTGTATAGCAGGCCGTTCTGGTCCGCTCATTCCTGATCTTCAGGTCGCTCTTCATAGGCCTTGCTGTTCTTTAGTGCGTTTGTTCTAAGTTTGTTTGTTTGACCAGCCAACCGTTTTGAAGCCATGGTGCGTGGACGTACTCGTTCTTGAGTTCCTGCTGCATGGGGGCTTGGTGTTGGGGTTCATACTTTGACCCAAGCCCAGTCCATGAACAGGACGAGGAGGAGTTTATGGACGAAGAATTGGTTGCGCCAGCGTGACCAATTCTCGCACATGCCTTTGCTCCGTGAGATCCTTGAGAATAATCCTGAGGATTTCAGGAATTATATCAGGATGACGGACCCCGTTTTTCAACGTCTGGTGGCTGTGCTAACCCCTTATATCAGCAAGCAGGATACCTGCAGGAGGCAAGCCATCACTGTGGAGCAGAGGCTAGTTGCCACGTTACGTTACTTGGCGACTGGGAGAAGCCTTCAGGACCTGAAGTTCTCAACAGGCATTTCTCCCCAGGCTCTGGGGATCATAATCCCAGAGACCTGTTCTGCCATAATTCAGGTCCTGCAGAAGGACTATATGAAGGTAAGTTTTTTATCCTTTAACATTACATGATATGTATTTAATGTTTGCTAATGTATTGTATTATTTTTTTTTTTTTAAATCAGAACAAATTTTATTTGGAATTCCACACAGCCATATACAAGTCATACAAAACATTGATATAACAGTGAGTACATTATACATCATGTGACCTCTCTCAAAGCCATCCAAGGTTTACATTATCTGAATACCACCTCACATATATACATATAGCGTGGCAGTGCGCAACAATACGAAAAACAAATAAAAGGAGTAAACATCAATGCGTCTAAAACATAATGCATGATGTATAACGCAACATAAAATCTATTTCCTATACTCTGGGAACATTGCTCATTTGGTTAGATTTCACAACCCAACAGTGTCATCAATCTTTCTTTACTTGATATATAGTTATCAATTACTTTGAGTGCAGATACTTCATTCTGGTGGTTAGGGATGAGCCGAACACCCCCCTGTTCGGTTCGCACCAGAACATGCGAACAGGAAAAAAGTTTGTTCGAACACGCGAACACCGTTAAAGTCTATGGGACACGAACATGAATAATCAAAAGTGCTAATTTTAAAGGCTAATATGCAAGTTATTGAAAAGAAAAGGGGGGAAGGACACCTTAAAGTCGTCCAATAGTAGGTTCTGGGGTGACAAACGGGGGAAGGGGAATTCCCTCCCACTGTGGTAATTAATCAAATTAATATGTCTCTCATGTCACCCGTATTATTAATCATATAACTCAGTGGTATGTAGCTGACTAGCTGTCAAACGGTTGTTCAATGGACCATAAAGCATATATAAGAAAGGGAAGGAAGGGGTCAAGAGGAGATCCCCCCAAAAAAAAAAAAAGATGGTCCGCTCAAGAACAAACAGTTGAACCTACAAAAACTTTATTGTGTCACAATATGTAGAAACATAATCCAACAACCATGTGTATTTAAAAATAGGGCAGATAAAAGTCCTATTGTGTGCTGGTGGCCACCACAGACATTACACATATATCTCATGCATTCATGCACTCACACTCATCAATTAAAGTCACTAGAGACCCGGGTCTATACTATTTCACTGGAATTCCAGAGCTGGATTGGCTACATAAGTGGGTAGACTAGGTCCTTGTAGGTAAAGTGCAAGTGCTAATACACAACAAAAGTCCCCTCGGATGTGAACCAATGGCTGGTTAGACATATATATGTGTCAATCAACCAGAGCCAAGGAAGGAAACGGTGTCCTGATTGTGTGGTGAACAATTGCAACTCAAGCAACCTCACATAGAGGGCTTTTAAGGATGGACGGAAAATGGCCATAAACAAAATGCCTCATGAATGTGAGGGTACATTTTAGCTCACCGTCTGACGTCTTCAATGAAGAAGGAGTAGAGCCCAAAGGAGTTGCTGATGGCCGCGTTCGTGTGGGTTTGAAAACACGTTCATGCGGTATTAGCTTGTTGTGGGCATGAGCGGGTTACTTCCGGGTATCCTCCGGCAGAAGGTAAGGTGAGTCACAAGGGTCAAGATTGTTAGTGTCTCATATCCAATGGTATAAGCAATCCGGAGAGACGCTCGGCGTCCGTGTTCACCGCAGAGGTTTCACCTGATATCCCAAATCTTGATTGATCCGATCAGGATCGTTAGAGATGTTCACATCCAATTTGGAAGGATATTGTAGTTAGAGTGTGAGAGTCTGTGTGCCACCTGCACATGGGTCAAATGCTGAGCGCTTTCGCTTGTTGCCAAGCTTCCTCAGAGCTAATGTGGTATCAGTAGCTGGATGTTTAAATAGCCAGAGGGCTAGTGTTCAATTTCCTGTCTTCTTAATTAACACCTGAATACCATAGCTTGACCATAATTGCAATCACCAAGAATGTGCCAATCACACCCATACATACATCTATTTAGACAAAACCATTGAGGGTAATGGATACATAGAGATTCAATCTGATTGACTTGTGTATGTGGTCAGATTTGAATATTGCATCTCTTACCATCATGAAATAACGGAAAAAGGCTTGTCAAGCAACTGCTATCAATACATAAAAGCCAATTGAGGAATGCTGCATTTCCAAAAACAAACCGTGCATATATAACCATATACTAAATAATAATAATAATAATAAGATAGTCAAAATAGTGATATATGGGAGCAAGAGGGAACAGTCTATTGTTCCGAATTAAATTGCAACACATATCATCATCCTGACAATAAACAGAGATGTCCCAATAGTTGATCAAAAATTGCATGGCATACACACACGGAATAAAAATAATGAGTATGAATATATGCAACCAACCATCGCTTTGGCCAGATTAAATGGCAGCTCACGTCCCATGTATTGTCATCCACACACGGGATAAAAACATTGTTACCAGTGAGATTGCCTGTGAAGTCGCATAGGACAAATTAGTACATAGTGATTCCGGATAGTCCAGATATGTAGTTACATATAGGCATTGCACTGGTATTACCCGCACATGGAACAACAGAATAATCTGTTGTACAGATTATAATTTAAAATATGAAAATTTCATAATCTGGGGGCAGTGCGGCTTCAATTCAATCAGTTGGTTGGTAGCCAAATGATCGAGGCAAGCTGGGATGGAATGAGGTCATGGGCCACCGTCTCGCATAGGTTACGTCTCACATGTCACTCGCTGATATTCGTGTAGAGAGCAGAGACATGGTCGTGAGCAACACTACACACAGTCAATTTTCTTTAAAAGCTGCCCGTTATGGGCAGGAGAAGATGTGGATCCTCAGTTAGAACCAATCAATTTTCGGATGGGAACATTTAGATTGTGAATATTTAAGTCATTGTTCCAAAAATGGGGATAAATTAAATTCATTGTTCAATCCAAAAGGCTGCATGCTGTTTAAATAGAAGATCCACATCTTCTCCTTCTGACATAAGATCTTATCAAAATCTCCACGTCTATGGGGCAAATTAAGCTTGTATATACCCTTAACCCTAAGGCCATCCGGTTTACCTTCATGTTTATCAAGAAAGTGCAATGATAGTGGCCGGTCATCATCCTTGTTGATAATACTTTGGATGTGTTCGCCAGTTCTGACTTTTAGCTCTCTTTTGGTCTTGCCAACATAGATAAGGCCACACGGGCAGGTCAACATATAGACTACCCGTGTGGTTGTACAGTTGATAAAATTATTGATTCTAAATTGTCTTTTATTGTCAGAACTGGCGAACACATCCGTCCTATCCACGTGTCTACATATATGGCATCTACCGCAACTGTACATACCCCTAAGGGGTGGAAGATCAGTAAGCCAGCTGCGTTTTTTAGGGCGGGTGTACTCTGAGTGTACCAGGCGATCCCTTAAATTTGTAGCTCTACGGGCAGTGAGCAGAGGTTTTTTGCTGACAAGCTTTCCCAAAATGGGGGCCTCAGATAAAATGTGCCAATGTCGGCCCAGAATTTCTTTGATTTGGTCCCACTGGGTACCAAATTTGGTAATGATTCTAAGGGGAGGGTGGCTTGAGGTTTTTGCTTTTTCTTTAGTAGAGTTCACCAACAAAGACGATCTATTTGTCTGTAGTGCTCTTTTTCTAGCACGTCTGATGTCCGTATGCGAGTAACCCCTATCACGAAACCTTCCATGTAGGTCATACATTTCCCTGTGGAAATCCCCCTCCTCTGAACAGTTCCTTCTTGCGCGGAGGAACTGTCCCACGGGGATACCCCGTTTCAGAGATGCGGGATGGTGGCTAGACGCCAGCAGCAAAGTGTTTGCCGCTGTGTCTTTTCGAAAGGTTTTTGTATGTAACTTATCATCCCTGACAAACACCGTAAGGTCCAGAAATGGCAATTCATTGGTGTCATACGTATATGTTAACCTAATATTACAGTCGTTGTCATTAAGTTCATTAATGAATTGTGTCAATTCAGATGGCAGGCCGTCCCAAATCATGATCACGTCATCGATGTACCTCAGCCACAAACGACAGTGGCTGAGGTACATCAACGAGGGGTACACACACTCAGACTCCCAAAAGCCAAGGTGCAGGCATGCATATGATGGGGCCCATGGGGCACCCATCGATGTGCCCCTAATTTGTTTGTAATATATCCCAAGAAATTGGAAATAATTGTTTTCTAACATAAATTGCAATAGTTCAATGATAAATTCATTTTGGCCTGCTAATGACGGAAATTTATTTTCCAAAAAGAATTGTGTCGCTGCTAGTCCCCATCTGTGCGGAATTGACGTGTATAACGACTCCACGTCAATTCCGACCAGTAACATACCTTTGGGTATCAATATGTCTTCCAGGTGCCCCAAAACATCCCGTGTATCCTGAACATATGATGGTAGTTCATGTACAAGTTCTTTAATCAGTGCGTCCACGTACTTACCGACCCTCTCGAGGGGACCCTTTACAGCTGATACAATTGGTCTCCCCGGGGGGTCGGTAATGGACTTATGTAGTTTAGGAATTGTGTATAGGGTAGGGATGTTGAATTCACTGACTCTGAGGTATTCGAGTTCCCTTTTGGTAATTAGACCTGCTTCAAGGGCTAGTTCAAGTTTAAAGTTTAAGTCTGATATCATTTGGGGAAAGGGGTTCTGGTATAGACGTAGATATGTAGATCCATCACGGAGAAGGCGCATGGTTTGCTCCTCATATAGAGTATGTGACATAAGGACCGTGTTGCCTCCCTTATCGCTTGCTTTAATAACAATATCCTTTGCATTTTCTAATTCCCGTAGGGCCCTTCTCTCTTCCCGGCTAAGATTGTCATATCCTTTATATTCCCAATTGACCCCCATAAGGTCCCTTTTTACTTGTTCCAAAAAGAGCTGGATATGTCTATGTTTGGACAGGGGGGGCATTTTTTGGGATTTAATCGTCAGTTGGGATGGGCGGGGGCAGCTAGGCGACACTTGGGTGGCTTCCCCTTCTGAGTTCCACTGTTGATTTTCATCAAGGAGGGCTATTAGGGCTTCGAGAGAGTCGCGCTCTTGTTTGTCTAGTTGGTCCGCGTCTATATCTTGGGTGTCCCTCTTTGCATGCCAGTACCTAAAAATTAATTTCCTCAAGAACAAATTGATATCTTTGAAGACCTCAAATTCGCTCATCGTTGTAGTGGGGGAGAATGTTAGGTCTTTTTGCAGCAGTGAAATGTGGTGGTGATTTAGGGGAAATCTGATAGGTTAACAACCTTCAGATCAGATTGTATTTGTTCTGAGTGGTCACTAGATTGATTTACTTCGCTATTTAAAGCTTGCGTGGCCCTGACCTGAGTTCCCTTTGATTTTCCCTTCCTTCCTTTCCCTTTCCCCGGTTTCCTCTGTTGGTTTGAGCCTGGGTCTTGGTCATGGATGTGGTTGGTTGGGTGCCTGTCCTGGGGATGGTGTCCCCTTCCTGATCTAAAAAAGCCACGGTTTTCTCTGGTTGTTCAGGGTCACTGTCA
Organism: Aquarana catesbeiana; assembly: GCF_042186555.1. Taxonomy (NCBI): domain Eukaryota; kingdom Metazoa; phylum Chordata; class Amphibia; order Anura; family Ranidae; genus Aquarana; species Aquarana catesbeiana. The sequence goes on from NC_133328.1 coordinate 310,983,387, forward strand.
GTAGATGTATATCTAGGTCTAGATGTACCTGATCGATTTCTCCTGCCCTTGCGTGATCTACTCCTCCCTCGAGGTACTGTGGGGTCAAAGATATCTCCTTTCTCCCAATCTAAAAGATTTTGCTTAAATTTCTCTTGTTTAGTGATTTTAAGGGTTTTTTGTGTCTTTTCAACCTCCTTCTTGAGCGAGTCATTGTATTTGTTGAAATCCTGATCATTTTTATATGGCTCTAGCAGCTGTGCACTGATATCGATCTCTTTTTTGAGGTCATCCAATTGTATTTGTTCTTCATTGATAATCATGTGCAGAACTGCTAGTCCACGATCGAGACAACTTTGTTTCCATATTTCCAGGAACCTCGGTGTATGTAGATGAGCAGCAGGTACTACTCTTTCCCTCAGCCCTCTAGGAATAACTTTATGTTCAATGTGGGACTTCAATGAGGAAATGTCCCATTTCCTATTAAGGAATTTTATAGTTAATTTTTTATGATTCTTAAACAATTTTTTAAGAGTCTCATCATGGTTGGATGCAGCTGGAGTTTCACTAGAAAACGCAGACTGTATCTCTAAGTCAATCTCATCCGCCAGTACATACGCCATTGTTCCCGGGAAGGGGAGGAGGGGGGAAACCAGGAAAAAAAAAAAAAAAAAGAAGGGGGGAAGGAGGAACGGGGGGGGGGGGGGGGAAACAGGGAGGGGGGCCGGGGGGGGGGGGGGGAAGGAAAGGAGGGAACAGGGATTCAATCACAAGATTTAAAGCAGTTGCTCAACAAGCCAATATAGATATGTTAAAAACATGGTTATAGAGTCTAATCTTAAACATATGCACTAGGGTGTGCAATTAAAAACCATGGGGTGGATGCCGTTACTGCCTGACACGGAGACTAAGGGTCCAGAAAGGAAGTCAAATCCTACAATGATGCATATGAAAAGAAAAGGGGGGAAGGACACCTTAAAGTCGTCCAATAGTAGGTTCTGGGGTGACAAACGGGGGAAGGGGAATTCCCTCCCACTGTGGTAATTAATCAAATTAATATGTCTCTCATGTCACCCGTATCATTAATCATATAACTCAGTGGTATGTAGCTGACTAGCTGTCAAACGGTTGTTCAATGGACCATAAAGCATATATAAGAAAGGGAAGGAAGGGGTCAAGAGGAGATCCCCCCAAAAAAAAAGATGGTCCGCTCAAGAACAAACAGTTGAACCTACAAAAACTTTATTGTGTC